>NC_090647.1:3879726-3972226 GCF_040937935.1 Hyperolius riggenbachi | reverse complement strand
GAGAGGAGCCCACAGAACCATGTATGGCCAACCACTGAGTGTACCCCAACAATGTAACAGTGAGAGGAGTCCACAGAACCATGTATGGCCAACCATTGAGTGTACCCCAACAATGTAACAGTAAGAGGAGTCCACAGAACCATGTATGGCCAACCACTGAGTGTACCCCAACAATGTAACAGTGAGAGGAGTCCACAGAACAGTGTATGGCCAACCACTGAGTGTACCCCAACAATGTAACAGTGAGAGGAGTCCACAGAACCATGTATGGCCAACCACTGAGTGTACCCCAACAATGTAACAGTGAGAGGAGTCTGCAGAACTGTGTGTGGCCAACCACTGAGTGTACCCCAACAATGTAACAGTGAGAGGAGTCCACAGAACAGTGTATGGCCAACCGCTGAGTGTACCCCAACAATGTAACAGTGAGAGGAGTCCACAGAACAGTGTGTGGCCAACCACTGAGTGTACCCCAACAATGTAACAGTGAGAGGAGTCTGCAGAACTGTGTGTGGCCAACCACTGAGTGTACCCCAACAATGTAACAGTGAGAGGAGTCCACAGAACAGTGTATGGCCAACCGCTGAGTGTACCCCAACAATGTAACAGTGAGAGGAGTCCACAGAACTGTGTGTGGCCAACCAATGAGTGTACCCCAACAATGTAACAGTGAGAGGAGTCCACAGAACAGTGTGTGGCCAACCACTGAGTGTACCCCAACAATGTAACAGTGAGAGGAGTCCACAGAACTGTGTGTGGCCAACCACTGAGTGTACCCCAACAATGTAACAGTGAGAGGAGTCTGCAGAACGGTGTATGGCCAACCATTCTGTGTACCCCAACAATGTCACAGTGAGAGGAGTCTGCAGAACTGTGTGTGGCCAACCATTGAGTGTACCCCAACAATGTAACAGCGAGAGGAGTATGCAGAACTGTGTGTGGCCAACCACTGAGTGTACCCCAACAATGTAACAGCGAGAGGAGTCCACAGAACAGTGTATGGCCAACCATTCTGTGTACCCCAACAATGTAACAGTGAGAGGAGTCCACAGAACTGTGTATGGCCAACCATTGAGTGTACCCCAACAATGTAACAGTGAGAGGAGTCCACAGAACTGTGTATGGCCAACCATTGAGTGTACCCCAACAATGTAACAGTGAGAGGAGTCCACAGAACTGTGTGTGGCCAACCACTGAGTGTACCCCAACAATGTAACAGTGAGAGGAGTCCACAGAACAGTGTATGGACAACCGCTGAGTGTACCCCAACAATGTAACAGCGAGAGGAGTCCACAGAAGGCCAACCACTGAGTGTACCCCAACAATGTAACAGTAAGAGGAGTCCACAGAACCATGTATGGCCAACCACTGAGTGTACCCCAACAATGTAACAGTGAGAGGAATCCACAGAACCATGTATGGCCAACCACTGAGTGTACCCCAACAATGTAACAGTGAGAGGAGTCCGCAGAACTGTGTGTGGCCAACCACTGAGTGTACCCCAACAATGTAACAGTGAGAGGAGTCCGCAGAACTGTGTGTGGCCAACCACTGAGTGTACCCCAACAATGTAACAGTGAGAGGAGTCCACAGAACTGTGTATGGCCAGCCATTGAGTGTATCCCGACAATGTAACAGTGAGAGGAATCCACAGAAGGCCAACCATTGAGTGTACCCCAACAATGTAACAGCGAGAGGAGTCCACAGAACGGTGTATGGCCAACCACTGAGTGTACCCCAACAATGTAACAGCGAGAGGAGTCCGCAGAACCATGTGTGGCCAACCGCTGAGTGTACCCCAACAATGTAACAGCGAGAGGAGTCCACAGAACGGTGTATGGCCAACCACTGAGTGTACCCCAACAATGTAACAGTAAGAGGAGTCCACAGAACAGTGTATGGACAACCATTGTGTGTACCCCAACAATGTAACAGCGAGAGGAGTCCACAGAACTGTGTATGGCCAACCACTGAGTGTACCCCAACAATGTAACAGTGAGAGGAGTCCACAGAACAGTGTATGGCCAACCACTGAGTGTACCCCAACAATGTAACAGCGAGAGGAGTCCACAGAACTGTGTATGGCCAACCACTGAGTGTACTCCAACAATGTAACAGTGAGAGGAGTCCACAGAACAGTGTATGGCCAACCACTGGGTGTACCCCAACAATGTAACAGTGAGAGGAGTCCACAGAACCATGTATGGCTAACCATTGTGTGTACCCCAATAATGTAACCGTGAGAGGAGTCCACAGAACAGTGTATGGACAACCATTGTGTGTACCCCAACAATGTAACAGCGAGAGGAGTCCACAGAACCATGTATGGCTAACCATTGTGTGTACCCCAACAATGTAACAGTGAGAGGAGTCCACAGAATGGTGTATGGCCAACCACTGAGTGTACCCCAACAATGTAACAGCGAAAGGAGTCCACAGAACCATGTATGGCTAACCATTGTGTGTACCCCAACAATGTAACAGTAAGAGGAGTTTACAGAACTGTGTATGGCCAGCCATTGAGTGTACCCCAACAATTTAACAGTGAGAGGAGTCCACAGAACAGTGTATGGAAAACCATTGAGTGTTGTCTAACAATGTAACATAACAGTAAGAGGAGTCCACAGAACAGTGTATGGCCAACCGCTGAGTGTACCCCAACAATGTAACAGTGAGAGGAGTCCACAGAATGGTGTATGGCCAACCACTGAGGGTACCCCAACAATGTAACAGCGAGAGGAGTCCACAGAACTGTGTATGGCCAACCACTGAGTGTACCCCAACAATGTAACCGTGAGAGGAGTCCACAGAACAGTGTATGGCCAACCACTGAGTGTACCCCAACAATGTAACAGCGAGAGGAGTCCACAGAACAGTGTATGGCCAGCCATTGAGTGTACCCCAACAATGTAACCGTGAGAGGAGTCCACAGAACCATGTATGGCCAACCACTGAGTGTACCCCAACAATGTAACAGTAAGAGGAGTCCACAGAACTGTGTATGGCCAACCATTGAGTGTAGCCCAACAATGTAACAGTAAGAGGAGTTCACAGAATAGTGTATGGCCAACCATTGAGTGTACCCCAACAATGTAACAGTGAGAGGAGTCCACAGAATGGTGTATGGCCAACCACTGAGTGTACCCCAACAATGTAACAGTGAGAGGAGTCCACAGAACTGTGTATGGCCAACCATTGAGTGTAGCCCAACAATGTAACAGTAAGAGGAGTTCACAGAACAGTGTATGGCCAACCGCTGAGTGTACCCCAACAATGTAACAGTGAGAGGAGTCCACAGAATGGTGTATGGCCAACCACTGAGTGTACCCCAACACTGTAACAGTGAGAGGAGTCCACAGAACTGTGTATGGACAACCACTGAGTGTACCCCAACAATGTAACCGTGAGAGGAGTCCACAGAACCATGTATGGCCAACCACTGAGTGTACCCCAACAATGTAACAGCGAGAGGAGTTCACAGAACAGTGTATGGCCAACCACTGAGTGTACCCCAACAATGTAACAGTGAGAGTCCACAGAACAGTGTATGGCCAACCGCTGAGTGTACCCCAACAATGTAACAGTGAGAGGAGTGCACAGAATGGTGTATGGCCAACCACTGAGTGTACCCCAACAATGTAACAGTGAGAGGAGTCCACAGAACTGTGTATGGACAACCACTGAGTGTACCCCAACAATGTAACAGCGAGAGGAGTCCACAGAACAGTGTATGGCCAGCCATTGAGTGTACCCCAACAATGTAACAGCGAGAGGAGTCCACAGAACCATGTATGGCCAACCACTGAGTGTACCCCAACAATGTAACAGTAAGAGGAGTCCACAGAACTGTGTATGGCCAACCATTGAGTGTACCCCAACAATGTAACAGTGAGAGGAGTCCACAGAATGGTGTATGGCCAACCACTGAGTGTACCCCAACAATGTAACAGTGAGAGGAGTCCACAGAACTGTGTATGGACAACCACTGAGTGTACCCCAACAATGTAACCGTGAGAGGAGTCCACAGAACCATGTATGGCCAACCACTGAGTGTACCCCAACAATGTAACAGCGAGAGGAGTCCACAGAACTGTGTATGGCCAACCATTGAGTGTAGCCCAACAATGTAACAGTAAGAGGAGTTCACAGAACAGTGTATGGCCAACCACTGAGTGTACCCCAACAATGTAACAGTGAGAGTCCACAGAACAGTGTATGGCCAACCGCTGAGTGTACCCCAACAATGTAACAGTGAGAGGAGTCCACAGAATGGTGTATGGCCAACCACTGAGTGTACCCCAACAATGTAACAGTGAGAGGAGTCCACAGAACTGTGTATGGACAACCACTGAGTGTACCCCAACAATGTAACAGCGAGAGGAGTCCACAGAACAGTGTATGGCCAGCCATTGAGTGTACCCCAACAATGTAACAGCGAGAGGAGTCCACAGAACTGTGTGTGGCCAACCGCTGAGTGTACCCCAACAATGTAACAGTAAGAGGAGTCCACAGAACTGTGTATGGCCAACCATTGAGTGTACCCCAACAATGTAACAGTGAGAGGAGTCCACAGAACTGTGTATGGACAACCACTGAGTGTACCCCAACAATGTAACAGTGAGAGGAGTCCACAGAACTGTGTATGGACAACCACTGAGTGTACCCCAACAATGTAACAGCGAGAGGAGTCCACAGAACAGTGTATGGCCAGCCATTGAGTGTACCCCAACAATGTAACAGCGAGAGGAGTCCACAGAACTGTGTGTGGCCAACCACTGAGTGTACCCCAACAATGTAACAGTGAGAGGAGTCTGCAGAACTGTGTGTGGCCAACCACTGAGTGTACCCCAACAATGTAACAGTGAGAGGAGTCCACAAAACTGTGTGTGGCCAACCATTCTGTGTACCCCAACAATGTAACAGTGAGAGGAGTCCACAGAACAGTGTATGGCCAACCAATGAGTGTACCCCAACAATGTAACAGTGAGAGGAGTCTGCAGAACTGTGTGTGGCCAACCACTGAGTGTACCCCAACAATGTAACAGCGAGAGGAGTCCACAGAACAGTGTATGGCCAGCCACTGAGTGTACCCCAACAATGTAACCGTGAGAGGAGTCCACAGAAGGCCAACCACTGAGTGTACCCCAACAATGTAACAGTGAGAGGAGTCCACAAAACTGTGTGTGGCCAACCATTCTGTGTACCCCAACAATGTAACAGTGAGAGGAGTCTGCAGAACAGTGTATGGACAACCACTGAGTGTACCCCAACAATGTAACAGTGAGAGGAGTCCACAGAACTGTGTGTGGCCAACCACTGAGTGTACCCCAACAATGTAACAGCAAGAGGAGTCCACAGAACTGTGTGTGGCCAACCGAAGGCCAGCAATGCATCATAACAAGGTCAGAAGAATTGAATTACAGGACTACTATCATCAATGTAAAATGCGTGTGTATGCAGATGTTTAGAACATTCCTTTGTTCCAGAGTGAAATGCGTTGTACATTTATGTTTCCTATGTTGCGGTCACTTACATAACTTCATAGAAGTCTGACAGATCTAGCAGACTTTGGACTGGTCCATCTCCTCGTGGGCGATATTTCTTTTTAAAAGCACTTAAAGGGGACCCAAACCAAACATTTTTTAATTAAAAAGTATTTAGTTGCACCACTCTGACACATACAAAGATAAATAAACACTCCTACAAACCTATGAGCATTTCAGTGCATGCTTTTCACCCTTCTCTTTTCATAGCTAGGGTTATACTGGGGGCAGCCATTAGCAATTCCTCCATAGCCGGACACCATCTACTCCACCAGTTTGCCGGAAAAATCCCGGCAATTTGAAAGGAAGGGAGGGGTTCCTCCAATAAATGTAAAATCTATATATATAATAGGCTAAGTGCCTCAACCTTCAAGCAAGAAGAAGAAGTAGCGCCCTGCCCCCAGGGCCGGTCCAAGCAAGAAGAAGGGGCCGATCCAAGCAAGAAGAAGAAGTAGCGCCCTGCCCCCAGGGCCGGTCCAAGCAAGAAGAAGAAGTAGCGCCCTGCCCCCAGGGCCGGTCCAAGCAAGAAGAAGGGGCCGATCCAAGCAAGAAGAAGAAGTAGTGTCATATCAAACCAAGGGCAAAGAGGGATAATTTGCATATTCAGTAGCAGTGCATTGTGGGTAACCACAAATGTTCACTTATAGCTGAATTATTGCAGATTTGCTTCTGTTTTAAGAAGGAAAATTACACCAAGCTTTGCTTTTTTTAGTAGGAGGCCTTTTTGGTCCCTTTTCTCCCCCTATACATTATGAGTAGTTTGGGTCACCCTGAGCTGCTTGGTTACTCTGTTGTACTGGCCCAAGCCCTATCTCATACAGCCGTATCAATTCCTGCTATGTACTGATGAGGGCCAAAAGTCTGAAACAGGCTGTCACATGTGGGTTTGAGATGACTGTGTAAAACTTAAAGCTATAGGCTTGCTTGACTTACCAGGGGTGAAAAGAAATTATTTGCATATTTAGTAGCAGTGCATTGTGGGTAACCACAAATGTTCACTCATAGCTGAATTATTGCATGTTTCCTTCTGTTTTAGGAAGGCAAATTATTCCAAGCTTTGCTTTTTTTAGTAGGAGGCCTTTTTGGTCCCTTTCATCCCCCTATACATTACGAGTAGTTTGGGTCACCCTGAGCTGCTTGGTTACTCTGTTGTACTGGTCCAAGCCCTATCTCATACAGCCGTATCAATCCCTGCCATGTACTGATGAGGACTAAAAGTCTGAAACTGGCTGTCTACATGTGGGTTTGATATGACTGTGTAAAATTTAAAGCTATATGCTTGCTATACACCAGTAGCTCTGGATGCTTGCTTGGCTTACCAAGGGGGGAAAGGGGTCATTTGCATATTTAGTAGCAATGCATTGTGGGTAACCACAAATGTTCACTTATAGCTGAATTATTGCAGATTCCCTTCTGTTTTAAAAAGGCAAATTACACCAATACAGTGTGCGGCATTGCAGGAAGTGACGACAGTGGAACGCACGATGGAACACGGAAGAGGTGAGTCATCCCCGCCCGCTGCCTCTTACTAATAGTGGCGGCTGCTACTGTGCTTAAGCAGGAAGGGGAGCACACATGGGGGACCCAGGTGAGGGGGGGGGGGGTTCCTGCTGAGCTTAAGCTGGAGGTAGAGCACACATGGGGGACCCAGTTGAGGGGGGGGGTTCCTGCTGAGCTTAAGCAGGAGGGGGAGTGCACATGGGGGACCCAGGTGAGGGGGGGGGGTTCCTGCTGAGCTTAAGCTGGAGGTAGAGCACACATGGGGGACCCAGTTGAGGGGGGGGGGGTTCCTGCTGAGCTTAAGCAGGAGGGGGAGTGCACATGGGGGACCCAGGTGAGGGGGGGGGGGGTTCCTGCTGTGCTTAAGCAGGAGGGGGAGTGCAGATGGGGGACCCAGGTGAGGGGGGGTTCCTGCTGAGCTTAAGCAGGAGGGGGAGTGCACATGGGGGACCCAGGTGAGGGGGGGTTCCTGCTGAGCTTAAGCAGGAGGGGGAGTGCACATGGGGGACCCAGGTGAGGGGGGGGGGTTCCTGCTGTGCTTAAGCAGGAGGGGGAGTGCACATGGGGGACCCAGGTGAGGGGGGGTTCCTGCTGAGCTTAAGCAGGAGGGGGAGTGCACATGGGGGACCCAGGTGAGGGGGGGGGGGGGGTTCCTGCTGTGCTTAAGCAGGAGGGGGAGTGCACATGGGGGACCCAGGTGAGGGGGGGTTCCTGCTGAGCTTAAGCAGGAGGGGGAGTGCACATGGGGGACCCAGGTGAGGGGGGGTTCCTGCTGAGCTTAAGCAGGAGGGGGAGTGCACATGGGGGACCCAGGTGAGGGGGGGGGGGGGTTCCTGCTGTGCTTAAGCAGGAGGGGGAGTGCACATGGGGGACCCAGGTGAGGGGGGGTTCCTGCTGAGCTTAAGCAGGAGGGGGAGTGCACATGGGGGACCCAGGTGAGGGGGGGTTCCTGCTGAGCTTAAGCAGGAGGGGGAGCACACATGGGGGACCCAAGTGAGGGGGGGTTCCTGCTGAGCTTAAGCAGGAGGGGGAGTGCACATGGGGGACCCAGGTGAGGGGGGGTTCCTGCTGAGCTTAAGCAGGAGGGGGAGCACACATGGGGGACCCAGGTGAGGGGGGGTTCCTGCTGAGCTTAAGCAGGAGGGGGAGTGCACATGGGGGACCCAGGTGAGGGGGGGTTCCTGCTGAGCTTAAGCAGGAGGGGGAGTGCACATGGGGGACCCAGGTGAGGGGGGGTTCCTGCTGTGCTTAAGCAGGAGGGGGAGTGCACATGGGGGACCCAGGTGAGGGGGGGTTTCCTGCTGTGCTTAAGCAGGAGGGGGAGTGCACATGGGGGACCCAGGTGAGGGGGGGTTCCTGCTGAGCTTAAGCAGGAGGGGGAGCACACATGGGGGACCCAGGTGAGGGGGGGTTCCTGCTGTGCTTAAGCAGGAGGGGGAGTGCACATGGGGGACCCAGGTGAGGGGGTTCCTGCTGAGCTTAAGCTGGACGTAGAGCACACATGGGGGACCCAGTTGAGGGGGGTCCAACCCCCCTCCCAGTCGCTGTGCCCAATACCCCCTTCCTGCCCTCTACCCTCTTATGCGGCGTATGCTACGCCGCGGGTCGGCTAGTATTTTATATTTGTCATCATGCAGCTGAAAAAAGTCTGCTATTTATTGTTATACATTAGAAAATAGATTTTATTTCTGAACTCTTTTATTTTTAATTTGGGTCCACTTTAATGGCAGTTGCTCAGCCCAACTTCCAAGATAGTTTGTAAGGGAGTAGTGAGGCCAGCATCCTTATATAGATCCTTTGCATGGAGTGCTTTACTGAAAATCCCCACCCCCCACCCGGCGAGATGGAATACTCCAAAACCTGTCAGATCTGTAAGATTTTACTACCTACTGTATGTGACCGGAACATAGGAGGTAAGTAATATATAGTGATTTTTACTATGGGAGAAATGTACAAAACTTCTGATAAGTATGTGTGCAATAGTGATCCTTTACCATCACTTTATAAATGATGTCCTTCAATACACATCCCTTTACCCAGAAGAGACAGAGCGCGCTCAGTAGTGGACTGTTTGCTTTACAATCTGTAATCTCCTTACGAGATCTTTATTGCCACCACCTCTTCAGAGAGGAAGAAGACTCTTATAAAGGATGCCCGAGGTGACATGTGACATGATGAGATAGACATGTGTATGTACAGTGCCTAGCACACAAATAACTAGGCTGTGTTCCTTTTCTTTCTTTCTCTGCCTGAAAGAGTTAAATATCAGGTATGTAAGTGGCTGACTCAGTGTGAAGTGACTGCAGTGTGACCCTCACTGATGAGAAATTCCAACTATAAAACACTTTCCTGGCTTCTGAGAGCAAGAAAGAGATAAAAAGGGGAATTTCTTATCAGTGAGGGTCACACTGCAGTCACTTCCTGTCTGAGTCAGGACTGAGTCAGCCACTTACATACCTGATATTTAACTCTTTCAGGCAGAGAAAGAAAAAAAGGAACACAGCATAGGCATCTGTGTGCTAGGCACTGTACATACCCTTGTCTATCTCATCATGTCACATGTCACCTCGGTATCCTTTAAGAGTCTTCTTCCTCTCTGAAGAGGTGGTGGCAATAAAGATCTCGCAAGGAGATTACAGATTGTATCGGCTCTTCATACAGTTGAGGTTTTATTGCGTAGGGACACTTCAACTAATCCAAATAGTTACTTTATGCACAGTGAGGAAGGCATTGCAGGGCCTCCCAGTGGCTGGGGCCAGTACTGCAGCTGTGCACAAAGGGAACAAGATTGGGTGAGTTGTTACACTTGGTGAGAGATATCTACAGAAATACGAGTGACCTGTATGTGGAAGCTGCGCTGCAATGCTCTATAATGTCTACATGTGTTATCTATGAGAAATGACCGACCACGTCTACAGACACTTCTAGTGGGAGGAAACTGCCTGCTCAGGAGGGAATAGGATGGCGGAACACTACAGCTATCAACAAACTACATCACTACTGCATTACCTGATCCTTCCTCGTGACCTGCTAACCTGCAGGCTGCCGAAGGGCTGGCAACAACAACCGGAATCCCGGGAGGGGTACGGCTACTGGGCAAGGTGTCTGGTGGGCAGGAGACATTGACATGGACAAAACCAGGGCAGCACGGGAGGAGGAGAGGATAATGATGGCGATTGTAGGTGAAAGATGGTAGGTAAAGGGGGAACCAAGAGGAGGAAACAGAGAGGAGGAATGGAAGAGAAGAGGATAATGATGGAGATTGTAGGTGAAAGATGGTAGGTAGGTAGAGGGGGAACCAAGAGGGGGAAACAGAGAGGAGGAATGGAAGAGAAGAGGATAATGTGACCACACAAGAGGAAGCACAGAGAGGAGGAATGGAAGAGAGGAGGATAATGTGACCACACAAGAGGAAGAAGCACAGAGAGGAGGAATGGAAGAGAAGAGGATAATGTGACCACACAAGAGGAAGAAGCACAGAGAGGAGGAATGGAAGAGAAGCGGATAATGTGACCACACAAGAGGAAGCACAGAGAGGAGGAATGGAAGAGAAGAGGATAATGTGACCACACAGGAGGAAGAAGCACAGAGAGGAGGAATGGAAGAGAAGAGGATAATGTGACCACACAAGAGGAAGCACAGAGAGGAGGAATGGAAGAGAAGAGGATAATGTGACCACACAAGAGGAAGAAGCACAGAGAGGAGGAATGGAAGAGAAGAGGGTAATGTGACCACACAAGAGGAAGAAGCACAGAGAGGAGGAATGGAAGAGAAGAGGATAATGTGACCACACAAGAGGAAGAAGCACAGAGAGGAGGAATGGAAGAGAAGAGGGTAATGTGACCACACAAGAGGAAGAAGCACAGAGAGGAGGAATGGAAGAGAAGAGGATAATGTGACCACACAAGAGGAAGAAGCACAGAGAGGAGGAATGGAAGAGAAGAGGATAATGTGACCACACAAGAGGAAGCACAGAGAGGAGAAATGGAAGAGAAGAGGATAATGTGACCACACAGGAGGAAGAAGCACAGAGAGGAGGAATGGAAGAGAAGAGGATAATGTGACCACACAAGAGGAAGCACAGAGAGGAGGAATGGAAGAGAAGAGGATAATGTGACCACACAAGAGGAAGAAGCACAGAGAGGAGGAATGGAAGAGAAGAGGGTAATGTGACCACACAAGAGGAAGAAGCACAGAGAGGAGGAATGGAAGAGAAGAGGATAGTGTGACCACACAAGAGGAAGAAGCACAGAGGGGAGGAATGGAAGAGAAGAGGATAATGTGACCACACAAGAGGAAGAAGCACAGAGAGGAGGAATGGAAGAGAAGAGGGTAATGTGACCACACAAGAGGAAGAAGCACAGAGAGGAGGAATGGAAGAGAAGAGGATAGTGTGACCACACAAGAGGAAGAAGCACAGAGAGGAGGAATGGAAGAGAAGAGGATAGTGTGACCACACAAGAGGAAGAAGCACAGAGAGGAGGAATGGAAGAGAAGAGGATAATGTGACCACACAAGAGGAAGCACAGAGAGGAGGAATGGAAGAGAAGAGGATAATGTGACCACACAAGAGGAAGAAGCACAGAGAGGAGGAATGGAAGAGAAGAGGATAGTGTGACCACACAAGAGGAAGAAGCACAGAGAGGAGGAATGGAAGAGAAGAGGATAGTGTGACCACACAAGAGGAAGAAGCACAGAGAGGAGGAATGGAAGAGAAGAGGATAATGTGACCACACAAGAGGAAGCACAGAGAGGAGGAATGGAAGAGAAGAGGATAGTGTGACCACACAAGAGGAAGAAACACAGAGAGGAGGAATGGAAGAGAAGAGGATAATGTGACCACACAAGAGGAAGAAGCCCAGAGAGGAGGAATGGAAGAGAAGAGGATAATGTGACCACACAAGAGGAAGAAGCACAGAGAGGAGGAATGGAAGAGAAGAGGGTAATGTGACCACACAAGAGGAAGAAGCACAGAGAGGAGGAATGGAAGAGAAGAGGATAATGTGACCACACAAGAGGAAGAAGCACAGAGAGGAGGAATGGAAGAGAAGAGGATAATGTGACCACACAAGAGGAAGAAGCACAGAGAGGAGGCATGGAAGAGAAGAGGATAATGTGACCACACAAGAGGAAGCACAGAGAGGAGGCATGGAAGAGAAGAGGATAATGTGACCACACAAGAGGAAGCACAGAGAGGAGGCATGGAAGAGAAGAGGATATTGTGACCACACAAGAGGAAGAAGCACAGAGAGGAGGAATGGAAGAGAAGAGGATAATGTGACCACACAAGAGGAAGAAGCACAGAGAGGAGGAATGGAAGAGAAGAGAATAATGTGACCACACAAGAGGAAGAAGCACAGAGGGGAGGAATGGAAGAGAAGAGGATAATGTGACCACACAAGAGGAAGAAGCACAGAGAGGAGGAATGGAAGAGAAGAGAATAATGTGACCACACAAGAGGAAGAAGCACAGAGAGGAGGAATGGAAGAGAAGAGAATAATGTGACCACACAAGAGGAAGAAGCACAGAGGGGAGGAATGGAAGAGAAGAGGATAATGTGACCACACAAGAGGAAGAAGCACAGAGAGGAGGAATGGAAGAGAAGAGGATAATGTGACCACACAAGAGGAAGAAGCACAGAGAGGAGGAATGGAAGAGAAGAGGATAATGTGACCACACAAGAGGAAGCACAGAGAGGAGGAATGGAAGAGAAGAGGATAATGTGACCACACAAGAGGAAGCACAGAGAGGAGGAATGGAAGAGAAGAGGATAATGTGACCACACAAGAGGAAGAAGCACAGAGAGGAGGAATGGAAGAGAAGAGGATAATGTGACCACACAGGAGGAAGAAACACAGAGAGGAGGAATGGAAGAGAAGAGGATAATGTGACCACACAAGAGGAAGAAGCACAGAGGGGAGGAATGGTAGAGAAGAGGATAATGTGACCACACAAGAGGAAGAAGCACAGAGAGGAGGAATGGAAGAGAAGAGGATAGTGTGACCACACAAGAGGAAGAAGCACAGAGAGGAGGAATGGAAGAGAAGAGGATTATGTGACCACACAAGAGGAAGCACAGAGAGGAGGAATGGAAGAGAAGAGGATAATGTGACCACACAAGAGGAAGCACAGAGAGGAGGAATGGAAGAGAAGAGGATAATGTGACCACACAAGAGGAAGAAGCACAGAGAGGAGGAATGGAAGAGAAGAGGATAATGTGACCACACAAGAGGAAGAAGCACAGAGAGGAGGAATGGAAGAGAAGAGGATAATGTGACCACACAAGAGGAAGCACAGAGAGGAGGAATGGAAGAGAGGAGGATAATGTGACCACACAAGAGGAAGAAGCACAGAGAGGAGGAATGGAAGAGAAGAGGATAGTGTGACCACACAAGAGGAAGAAGCACAGAGAGTAGGAATGGAAGAGAAGAGAATAATGTGACCACACAAGAGGAAGAAGCCCAGAGAGGAGGAATGGAAGAGAAGAGGATAATGTGACCACACAAGAGGAAGAAGCACAGAGAGGAGGAATGGAAGAGAAGAGGGTAATGTGACCACACAAGAGGAAGAAGCACAGAGAGGAGGAATGGAAGAGAAGAGGATAATGTGACCACACAAGAGGAAGCACAGAGAGGAGGAATGGAAGAGAAGAGGGTAATGTGACCACACAAGAGGAAGAAGCACAGAGAGGAGGAATGGAAGAGAAGAGGATAATGTGACCACACAAGAGGAAGCACAGAGAGGAGGAATGGAAGAGAGGAGGATAATGTGACCACACAAGAGGAAGAAGCACAGAGAGGAGGAATGGAAGAGAAGAGGATAATGTGACCACACAAGAGGAAGAAGCACAGAGAGGAGGAATGGAAGAGAAGAGGATAATGTGACCACACAAGAGGAAGCACAGAGGGGAGGAATGGAAGAGAAGAGGATAATGTGACCACACAAGAGGAAGAGGCACAGAGAGGAGAAATGGAAGAGAAGAGGATAATGTGACCACACAAGAGGAAGCACAGAGAGGAGGAATGGAAGAGAGGAGGATAATGTGACCACACAAGAGGAAGAAGCACAGAGAGGAGGAATGGAAGAGAAGAGGGTAATGTGACCACACAAGAGGAAGAAGCACAGAGAGGAGGAATGGAAGAGAAGAGGATAATGTGACCACACAAGAGGAAGCACAGAGGGGAGGAATGGAAGAGAAGAGGATAATGTGACCACACAAGAGGAAGAGGCACAGAGAGGAGAAATGGAAGAGAAGAGGATAATGTGACCACACAGGAGGAAGAAGCACAGAGAGGAGGAATGGAAGAGAAGAGGATAATGTGACCACACAAGAGGAAGAAGCACAGAGAGGAGGAATGGAAGAGAAGAGGATAATGTGACCACACAAGAGGAAGAAGCCCAGAGAGGAGGAATGGAAGAGAAGAGGATAATGTGACCACACAAGAGGAAGAAGCCCAGAGAGGAGGAATGGAAGAGAAGAGGATAATGTGACCACACAAGTGGAAGAAGCACAGAGGAGGAATGGAAGAGAAGAGGATAATGTGACCACACAAGAGGAAGAAGCACAGAGAGGAGGAATGGAAGAGAAGAGGATAATGTGACCACACAAGAGGAAGAAGCACAGAGAGGAGGAATGGAAGAGAAGAGGATAATGTGACCACACAAGAGGAAGAAGCACAGAGAGGAGGAATGGAAGAGAAGAGGATTATGTGACCACACAAGAGGAAGCACAGAGAGGAGGAATGGAAGAGAAGAGGATAGTGTGACCACACAAGAGGAAGAAGCACAGAGAGGAGGAATGGAAGAGAAGAGGATAATGTGACCACACAAGAGGAAGAAGCACAGAGAGGAGGAATGGAAGAGAAGAGGATAATGTGACCACACAAGAGGAAGCACAGAGAGGAGGAATGGAAGAGAAGAGGATAGTGTGACCACACAAGAGGAAGAAGCACAGAGAGGAGGAATGGAAGAGAAGAGGATAATGTGACCACACAAGAGGAAGAAGCACAGAGGAGGAATGGAAGAGAAGAGGATAATGTGACCACACAAGAGGAAGAAGCACAGAGAGGAGGAATGGAAGAGAAGAGGGTAATGTGACCACACAAGAGGAAGAAGCACAGAGAGGAGGAATGGAAGAGAAGAGGATAATGTGACCACACAAGAGGAAGAAGCACAGAGAGGAGGAATGGAAGAGAAGAGGATAATGTGACCACACAAGAGGAAGCACAGAGAGGAGGAATGGAAGAGAAGAGGATAATGTGACCACACAAGAGGAAGAAGCCCAGAGAGGAGGAATGGAAGAGAAGAGGATAATGTGACCACACAAGAGGAAGCACAGAGAGGAGGAATGGAAGAGAAGAGGATAGTGTGACCACACAAGAGGAAGAAGCCCAGAGAGGAGGAATGGAAGAGAAGAGGATAATGTGACCACACAAGAGGAAGAAGCCCAGAGAGGAGGAATGGAAGAGAAGAGGGTAATGTGACCACACAAGAGGAAGCACAGAGAGGAGGAATGGAAGAGAAGAGGATAATGTGACCACACAAGAGGAAGCACAGAGAGGAGGAATGGAAGAGAAGAGGGTAATGTGACCACACAAGAGGAAGAAGCACAGAGAGGAGGAATGGAAGAGAAGAGGATAATGTGACCACACAAGAGGAAGAAGCACAGAGAGGAGGAATGGAAGAGAAGAGGATAATGTGACCACACAAGAGGAAGCACAGAGAGGAGGAATGGAAGAGAAGAGGATAATGTGACCACACAAGAGGAAGAAGCACAGAGAGGAGGAATGGAAGAGAAGAGGGTAATGTGACCACACAAGAGGAAGAAGCACAGAGAGGAGGAATGGAAGAGAAGAGGATAATGTGACCACACAAGAGGAAGCACAGAGAGGAGGAATGGAAGAGAAGAGGATAATGTGACCACACAAGAGGAAGAAGCCCAGAGAGGAGGAATGGAAGAGAAGAGGATAATGTGACCACACAAGAGGAAGAAGCACAGAGAGGAGGAATGGAAGAGAAGAGGATAATGTGACCACACAAGAGGAAGAAGCACAGAGAGGAGGAATGGAAGATAAGAGGATAATGTGACCACACAAGAGGAAGAAGCACAGAGAGGAGGAATGGAAGAGAAGAGGATAATGTGACCACACAAGAGGAAGCACAGAGAGGAGGAATGGAAGAGAAGAGGATAATGTGACCACACAAGAGGAAGAAGCACAGAGAGGAGGAATGGAAGAGAAGAGGGTAATGTGACCACACAAGAGGAAGAAGCACAGAGAGGAGGCATGGAAGAGAAGAGGATAATGTGACCACACAAGAGGAAGAAGCACAGAGGAGGAATGGAAGAGAAGAGGATAATGTGACCACACAAGAGGAAGAAGCACAGAGAGGAGGAATGGAAGAGAAGAGGATAATGTGACCACACAAGAGGAAGAAGCACAGAGAGGAGGAATGGAAGAGAAGAGGATAATGTGACCACACAAGAGGAAGAAGCACAGAGAGGAGGAATGGAAGAGAAGAGGATAGTGTGACCACACAAGAGGAAGAAGCACAGAGGAGGAATGGAAGAGAAGAGGATAATGTGACCACACAAGAGGAAGAAACACAGAGAGGAGGAATGGAAGAGAAGAGGGTAATGTGACCACACAAGAGGAAGAAGCACAGAGAGGAGGAATGGAAGAGAAGAGGATAGTGTGACCACACAAGAGGAAGAAGCACAGAGAGGAGGAATGGAAGAGAAGAGGGTAATGTGACCACACAAGAGGAAGAAGCACAGAGAGGAGGAATGGAAGAGAAGAGGATAATGTGACCACACAAGAGGAAGAAGCACAGAGAGGAGGAATGGAAGAGAAGAGGATAATGTGACCACACAAGAGGAAGCACAGAGAGGAGGAATGGAAGAGAAGAGGATAATGTGACCACACAAGAGGAAGAAGCCCAGAGAGGAGGAATGGAAGAGAAGAGGATTATGTGACCGCACAAGAGGAAGCACAGAGAGGAGGAATGGAAGAGAAGAGGATAGTGTGACCACACAAGAGGAAGAAGCACAGAGAGGAGGAATGGAAGAGAAGAGGATAATGTGACCACACAAGAGGAAGAAGCCCAGAGAGGAGGAATGGAAGAGAAGAGGATAATGTGACCACACAAGAGGAAGAAGCACAGAGAGGAGGAATGGAAGAGAAGAGGATTATGTGACCGCACAAGAGGAAGCACAGAGAGGAGGAATGGAAGAGAAGAGGATAGTGTGACCACACAAGAGGAAGAAGCACAGAGAGGAGGAATGGAAGAGAAGAGGATTATGTGACCACACAAGAGGAAGCACAGAGAGGAGGAATGGAAGAGAAGAGGATAATGTGACCACACAAGAGGAAGCACAGAGAGGAGGAATGGAAGAGAAGAGGGTAATGTGACCACACAAGAGGAAGAAGCACAGAGAGGAGGAATGGAAGAGAAGAGGATAATGTGACCACACAAGAGGAAGAAGCACAGAGAGGAGGAATGGAAGAGAAGAGGATAATGTGACCACACAAGAGGAAGCACAGAGAGGAGGAATGGAAGAGAAGAGGATAATGTGACCACACAAGAGGAAGAAGCACAGAGAGGAGGAATGGAAGAGAAGAGGATAATGTGACCACACAAGAGGAAGCACAGAGAGGAGGAATGGAAGAGAAGAGGGTAATGTGACCACACAAGAGGAAGAAGCACAGAGAGGAGGAATGGAAGAGAAGAGGATAATGTGACCACACAAGAGGAAGCACAGAGAGGAGGAATGGAAGAGAAGAGGATAATGTGACCACACAAGAGGAAGAAGCCCAGAGAGGAGGAATGGAAGAGAAGAGGATAATGTGACCACACAAGAGGAAGAAGCACAGAGAGGAGGAATGGAAGAGAAGAGGATAATGTGACCACACAAGAGGAAGAAGCACAGAGAGGAGGAATGGAAGATAAGAGGATAATGTGACCACACAAGAGGAAGAAGCACAGAGAGGAGGAATGGAAGAGAAGAGGATAGTGTGACCACACAAGAGGAAGAAGCACAGAGGAGGAATGGAAGAGAAGAGGATAATGTGACCACACAAGAGGAAGAAACACAGAGAGGAGGAATGGAAGAGAAGAGGATAATGTGACCACACAAGAGGAAGAAACACAGAGAGGAGGAATGGAAGAGAAGAGGGTAATGTGACCACACAAGAGGAAGAAGCACAGAGAGGAGGAATGGAAGAGAAGAGGATAGTGTGACCACACAAGAGGAAGAAACACAGAGGGGAGGAATGGAAGAGAAGAGGATAATGTGACCACACAAGAGGAAGAAGCACAGAGAGGAGGAATGGAAGAGAAGATGATAATGTGACCACACAAGAGGAAGAAACATGGAGGAAGGTGAGAATACGAGCGGTTCCACAATGGAGGAACAAGGAGGACAACAGGCAGTAGACATGTTGTGGAGGAAGAAGTAGTACACAAAACATGAATGTTGGAGAAACAGAAAAATGGAAGGAAAAAAATGAAATGAAATTGAGAACAGAATGAACGATGCTACACATGACAAGGTTACTGGAGATTGCAAGAAATCTGCCCTCTAGCTTCAGATGCCGTAACTACAATCACGTAGCCAGTAATTCGCACCTCTGCCCCTGGGGGGACCGTGTGCTCAGAAGCTGCTCTGTGCCAGGCCGCTCTGACAGTCGAGTTGGCAGACAGGCATGCACTGGGACAGGGTTCTTCCTGGTGCAGCAACAACAGCTCGGAACTCAACATTTTCATGGAGATTAAAGTAAATTTCAGGAGAATCCTCCCCACCCCTAATCATAATTAGATCTGCAGTGACCCGAGTGGAGTCATTTCAATTCCTTGTGACCACCATCTCAGCTTATACCTTCAGGGGTGAGATACCGGTCTGTTGCAACAAAAACTTTCAGGAACAGCTTCTTCCCTTGGGTGGTAGCCATGCTTAATGCAGAACCACGCTACAGCTGCTAGGGCTGAAAATCAACACTTCTCACCCTGATTACTGCAACTATAACATATATACTGTCCTTGACCTGTAACAGCTACACTGTGTGTCCTTGAATCATATTGTCTGTGTCTGTTAAGCAAATGTCGTCAAATTCCTTGTAAATGCAAACGGATGTGACCAAATGAAATGATTTTGAAAGAGTTTTATTGCTGTAATTTCTTGTCAGGGATGGTTAGGACATAGTATGACTGGGTCCCGACTGGAGAGGAGCTGTCACTTGCATACCTAAATGGTTAACTCTTTCTGGCAGAAAAATGGTACACAGCCTGGTTATTTGTGCAAACATACACATAAATAGGTTTCTCATCATGTCACCTCAGGTACCCTCACAAGTCACACATATCACAAGTCAAAGTCCCGCCCACGAGGAGCAGTCTGGGACAGCCAGTAAGCTTCACCCAAGAGAGATAAGCTGGGCTTGGCTATTGTACAGCAGACTGAACGTAAATCCCATGTAGACTGAGTTGGCGTACTGTGATACACGTGACATGTATATATGTATGTATGTATGTATGTATGTATGTATGTTTAGTGTATAGATTACTGATCACATTCATATGTCTTTCCTCTACTTGAGCTCATGCTTCAAGATGTGCTGGATGCTACCTGCGTTCACCAAAACATCTCATGGTGACAAAATGTTTGTGCATGAGATGTACTGGATGTTTTTGCTCTCTGTAGCGTGTAGTCGTGGAATGTTTGTGCATGAGATGTGCTGGATGTTTTTGCTCTCTGTAGCGTGTAGTCATAGAATGTTTGTGCATGAGATGTGTTGGATGTTTTTGCTCTCTGTAGCGTGTAGTGGTGGAATGTTTGTGCATGAGATGTGCTGGATGTTTTTGCTCTCTGTAGCGTGTAGTCATGGAATGTTTGTGCATGAGATGTGCTGGATGTTTTTGTTCTCTGTAGCGTGTAGTCATGGAATGTTTGTGCATGAGATGTGCTGGATGTTTTTGCTCTCTGTAGCGTGTAGTGGTGGAATGTTTGTGCATGAGATGTGCTGGATGTTTTTGCTCTCTGTAGCGTGTAGTCGATGAATGTTTGTGCATGAGATGTGCTGGATGTTTTTGCTCTCTGTAGCGTGTAGTCGTGGAATGTTTGTGCATGAGATGTGCTGGATGTTTTTGCTCTCTGTAGCGTGTAGTCGTGGAATGTTTGTGCATGAGATGTGCTGGATGTTTTTGCTCTCTGTAGCGTGTAGTCGTGGAATGTTTGTGCATGAGATGTGCTGGATGTTTTTGCTCTCTGTAGCGTGTAGTCATGGAATGTTTGTGCATGAGATGTGCTGGATGTTTTTGTTCTCTGTAGCGTGTAGTCATGGAATGTTTGTGCATGAGATGTGCTGGATGTTTTTGCTCTCTGTAGCAGGTAGTCATGGAATGTTTGTGCATGAGATGTGCTGGATGATTTTGCTCTCTGTAGCGTGTAGTGGTGGAATGTTTGTGCATGAGATGTGCTGGATGTTTTTGTTCTCTGTAGCGTGTAGTCGTGGAATGTTTGTGCATGAGATGTGCTGGATGATTTTGCTCTCTGTAGTGGGTAGGTGTGGAATGTTTGTGCATGAGATGTGCTGGATGATTTTGCTCTCTGTAGCGTGTAGTCATGGAATGTTTGTGCATGAGATGTGCTGGATGATTTTGCTCTCTGTTGCGTGTAGTCATGGAATGTTTGTGCATGAGATGTGCTGGATGTTTTTGTTCTCTGTAGCGTGTAGTCATGGAATGTTTGTGCATGAGATGTGCTGGATGTTTTTGTTCTCTGTAGCGTGTAGTCATGGAATGTTTGTGCATGAGATGTGCTGGATGTTTTTGCTCTCTGTAGCGTGTAGTGGTGGAATGTTTGTGCATGAGATGTGCTGGATGTTTTTGCTCTCTGTAGCGTGTAGTCATGGAATGTTTGTGCATGAGATGTGCTGGATGTTTTTGTTCTCTGTAGCGTGTAGTCATGGAATGTTTGTGCATGAGATGTGCTGGATGTTTTTGCTCTCTGTAGCGAGTAGTCATGGAATGTTTGTGCATGAGATGTGCTGGATGTTTTTGCTCTCTGTAGCGCGTAGTCGTGGAATGTTTGTGCATGAGATGTGCTGGATGTTTTTGCTCTCTGTAGCGTGTAGTCGTGGAATGTTTGTGCATGAGATGTGTTGGATGTTTTTGCTCTCTGTAGCGTGTAGTCCTGGAATGTTCGTGCATGAGATGTGCTGGATGTTTTTGCTCTCTGTAGCGTGTAGTCGTGGAATGTTTGTGCATGAGATGTGCTGGATGTTTTTGCTCTCTGTAGCGTGTAGTCGTGGAATATTCGTGCATGAGATGTGCTGGATGTTTTTGCTCTCTGTAGCGTGTAGTCATGGAATGTTTGTGCATGAGATGTGCTGGATGTTTTTGTTCTCTGTAGCGTGTAGTCATGGAATGTTTGTGCATGAGATGTGCTGGATGTTTTTGCTCTCTGTAGCGTGTAGTGGTGGAATGTTTGTGCATGAGATGTGCTGGATGTTTTTGCTCTCTGTAGCGTGTAGTCGATGAATGTTTGTGCATGAGATGTGCTGGATGTTTTTGCTCTCTGTAGCGTGTAGTCGTGGAATGTTTGTGCATGAGATGTGCTGGATGTTTTTGCTCTCTGTAGCGTGTAGCCATGGAATGTTTGTGCATGAGATGTGTTGGATGTTTTTGCTCTCTGTAGCGTGTAGTGGTGGAATGTTTGTGCATGAGATGTGCTGGATGTTTTTGCTCTCTGTAGCGTGTAGTCGATGAATGTTTGTGCATGAGATGTGCTGGATGTTTTTGCTCTCTGTAGCGTGTAGTCGTGGAATGTTTGTGCATGAGATGTGCTGGATGTTTTTGCTCTCTGTAGCGTGTAGTCATAGAATGTTTGTGCATGAGATGTGTTGGATGTTTTTGTTCTCTGTAGCGTGTAGTCGTGGAATGTTTGTGCATGAGATGTGCTGGATGTTTTTGCTCTCTGTAGAGTGTAGTCCTGGAATGTTTGTGCATGAGATGTGCTGGATGTTTTTGCTCTCTGTAGCGTGTAGTCGTGGAATGTTTGTGCATGAGATGTGCTGGATGTTTTTGTTCTCTGTAGCGTGTAGTCATGGAATGTTTGTGCATGAGAGGTGCTGGATGTTTTTGCTCTCTGTAGCGTGTAGTCATGGAATGTTTGTGCATGAGATGTGCTGGATGTTTTTGTTCTCTGTAGCGTGTAGTCATGGAATGTTTGTGCATGAGATGTGCTGGATGATTTTGCTCTCTGTAGCGTGTAGTGGTGGAATGTTTGTGCATGAGATGTGCTGGATGTTTTTGTTCTCTGTAGCGTGTAGTCGTGGAATGTTTGTGCATGAGATGTGCTGGATGATTTTGCTCTCTGTAGCGTGTAGTCATGGAATGTTTGTGCATGAGATGTGCTGGATGTTTTTGCTCTCTGTAGCAGGTAGGTGTGGAATGTTTGTGCATGAGATGTGCTGGATGTTTTTGCTCTCTGTAGCGTGTAGTCATGGAATGTTTGTGCATGAGATGTGCTGGATGATTTTGCTCTCTGTAGCAGGTAGGTGTGGAATGTTTGTGCATGAGATGTGCTGGATGTTTTTGCTCTCTGTAGCGTGTAGTCATGGAATGTTTGTGCATGAGATGTGCTGGATGTTTTTGCTCTCTGTAGCAGGTAGGTGTGAAATGTTTGTGCATGAGATGTGCTGGATGTTTTTGCTCTCTGTAGCGTGTAGTCATGGAATGTTTGTGCATGAGATGTGCTGGATGTTTTTGTTCTCTGTAGCGTGTAGTCATGGAATGTTTGTGCATGAGATGTGCTGGATGTTTTTGCTCTCTGTAGCGTGTAGTTGTGGAATGTTTGTGCATGAGATGTGCTGGATGTTTTTGCTCTCTGTAGCGTGTAGTTGTGGAATGTTTGTGCATGAGATGTGCTGGATGTTTTTGCTCTCTGTAGCGTGTAGTCATGGAATGTTTGTGCATGAGATGTGCTGGATGTTTTTGTTCTCTGTAGCGTGTAGTCATGGAATGTTTGTGCATGAGATGTGCTGGATGTTTTTGCTCTCTGTAGCGTGTAGTCATGGAATGTTTGTGCATGAGATGTGCTGGATGTTTTTGCTCTCTGTAGCGTGTAGTCGATGAATGTTTGTGCATGAGATGTGCTGGATGTTTTTGCTCTCTGTAGCGTGTAGTCGTGGAATGTTTGTGCATGAGATGTGCTGGATGTTTTTGCTCTCTGTAGCGTGTAGTCGATGAATGTTTGTGCATGAGATGTGCTGGATGTTTTTGTTCTCTGTAGCGTGTAGTCATGGAATGTTTGTGCATGAGATGTGCTGGATGTTTTTGCTCTCTGTAGCGTGTAGTCATAGAATGTTTGTGCATGAGATGTGTTGGATGTTTTTGTTCTCTGTAGCTTGTAGTCGTGGAATGTTTGTGCATGAGAGGTGCTGGATGTTTTTGCTCTCTGTAGCGTGTAGTCACGGAATGTTTGTGCATGAGATGTGTTGGATGTTTTTGTTCTCTGTAGCGTGTAGTCGTGGAATGTTCGTGCATGAGATGTGCTGGATGTTTTTGCTCTCTGTAGTACGTAGTCATAGAATGTTTGTGCATGAGATGTGCTGGATGTTTTTGCTCTCTGTAGCGTGTAGTCATGGAATGTTTGTGCAGGAGATGTGCTGGATGTTTTTGCTCTCTGTAGCGTGTAGTCATGGAATGTGTGTGCATGAGATGTGTTGGATGTTTTTGTTCTCTGTAGCGTGTAGTCGTGGAATGTTCGTGCATGAGATGTGCTGGATGTTTTTGCTCTCTGTAGCGTGTAGTCATGGAATGTTTGTGCATGAGATGTGCTGGATGTTTTTGTTCTCTGTAGCGCGTAGTCATGGAATGTTTGTGCATGAGATGTGCTGGATGTTTTTGCTCTCTGTAGCGTGTAGTCATGGAATGTTTGTGCATGAGATGTGCTGGATGTTTTTGCTCTCTGTAGCGAGTAGTCGTGGAATGTTTGTGCATGAGATGTGCTGGATGTTTTTGCTCTCTGTAGCGAGTAGTCATGGAAGGTTTGTGCATGAGATGTGCTGGATGTTTTTGCTCTCTGTAGCGCGTAGTCATGGAATGTTTGTGCATGAGATGTGCTGGATGTTTTTGCTCTCTGTAGCGTGTAGTTGTGGAATGTTTGTGCATGAGATGTGCTGGATGTTTTTGCTCTCTGTAGCGAGTAGTCGTGGAATGTTTGTGCATGAGATGTGCTGGATGATTTTGCTCTCTGTAGCGTGTAGTCATGGAATGTTTGTGCATGAGATGTGCTGGATGTTTTTGCTCTCTGTAGCGTGTAGTCCTGGAATGTTTGTGCATGAGATGTGCTGGATGTTTTTGTTCTCTGTAGCGGGTAGTCCTAGAATGTGTGTGCATGAGATGTACTGGATGTTTTTGCTCTCTGTAGCGCGTAGTCATGGAATGTTTGTGCATGAGATGTGCTGGATGTTTTTGCTCTCTGTAGCGCGTAGTCGTGGAATGTTTGTGCATGAGATGTGCTGGATGTTTTTGTTCTCTGTAGCGCGTAGTCATGGAATGTTTGTGCATGAGATGTGCTGGATGTTTTTGCTCTCTGTAGCGTGTAGTCATGGAATGTTTGTGCATGAGATGTGCTGGATGATTTTGTTCTCTGTAGCGTGTAGTCATAGAATGTTTGTGCATGAGATGTGCTGGATGTTTTTGTTCTCTGTAGCGTGTAGTCATGGAATGTTTGTGCATGAGATGTGCTGGATGTTTTTGCTCTCTGTAGCGTGTAGTCATGGAATGTTTGTGCATGAGATGTACTGGATGTTTTTGCTCTCTGTAGCGCGTAGTCATGGAATGTTTGTGCATGAGATGTGCTGGATGTTTTTGCTCTCTGTAGCGTGTAGTCATGGAATGTTTGTGCATGAGATGTGCTGGATGATTTTGTTCTCTGTAGCGTGTAGTCATAGAATGTTTGTGCATGAGATGTGCTGGATGATTTTGCTCTCTGTAGCGTGTAGTCATGGAAGGTTTGTGCATGAGATGTGCTGGATGTTTTTGCTCTCTGTAGCGCGTAGTCATGGAATGTTTGTGCATGAGATGTGCTGCATGTTTTTGCTCTCTGTAGCGTGTAGTCATGGAATGTTTGTGCATGAGATGTGCTGGATGATTTTGCTCTCTGTAGCGGGTAGTCGTGGAATGTTTGTGCATGAGATGTGCTGGATGTTTTTGCTCTCTGTAGCGTGTAGCCATGGAATGTTTGTGCATGAGATGTGCTGGATGTTTTTGTTCTCTGTAGCAGGTAGGTGTGGAATGTTTGTGCATGAGATGTGCTGGATGATTTTGTTCTCTGTAGCGCGTAGTCGTGGAATGTTTGTGCATGAGATGTGCTGGATGTTTTTGCTCTCTGTAGCGCGTAGTCGTGGAATGTTTGTGCATGAGATGTGCTGGATGATTTTGTTCTCTGTAGCGCGTAGTCATGGAATGTTTGTGCATGAGATGTGCTGGATGATTTTGCTCTCTGTAGCGTGTAGTTGTGGAATGTTTGTGCATGAGATGTGCTGGATGTTTTTGCTCTCTGTAGCGTGTAGTCACGGAATGTTTGTGCATGAGATGTGTTGGATGTTTTTGTTCTCTGTAGCGTGTAGTCGTGGAATGTTCGTGCATGAGATGTGCTGGATGTTTTTGCTCTCTGTAGTACGTAGTCATAGAATGTTTGTGCATGAGATGTGCTGGATGTTTTTGCTCTCTGTAGCGTGTAGTCATGGAATGTTTGTGCATGAGATGTGCTGGATGATTTTGCTCTCTGTAGCGAGTAGTCGTGGAATGTTTGTGCATGAGATGTGCTGGATGTTTTTGCTCTCTGTAGCGTGTAGTCATGGAATGTTTGTGCATGAGATGTGCTGGATGTTTTTGCTCTCTGTAGCGTGTAGTCATGGAATGTTTGTGCATGAGATGTGCTGGATGATTTTGCTCTCTGTAGCGTGTAGTCATGGAATGTTTGTGCATGAGATGTGCTGGATGATTTTGTTCTCTGTAGCGTGTAGTCATAGAATGTTTGTGCATGAGATGTGCTGGATGTTTTTGCTCTCTGTAGCGTGTAGTCATGGAATGTTTGTGCATGAGATGTGCTGGATGATTTTGTTCTCTGTAGCGTGTAGTCATAGAATGTTTGTGCATGAGATGTGCTGGATGATTTTGCTCTCTGTAGCGCGTAGTCATGGAAGGTTTGTGCATGAGATGTGCTGGATGTTTTTGCTCTCTGTAGCGTGTAGTCGTGGAATGTTTGTGCATGAGATGTGCTGGATGTTTTTGCTCTCTGTAGCGTGTAGCCATGGAATGTTTGTGCATGAGATGTGCTGGATGTTTTTGTTCTCTGTAGCAGGTAGGTGTGGAATGTTTGTGCATGAGATGTGCTGGATGTTTTTGCTCTCTGTAGCGTGTAGCCATGGAATGTTTGTGCATGAGATGTGCTGGATGTTTTTGTTCTCTGTAGCGTGTAGTCATGGGATGTTTGTGCATGAGATGTGCTGGATGTTTTTGTTCTCTGTAGCAGGTAGGTGTGGAATGTTTGTGCATGAGATGTGCTGGATGATTTTGTTCTCTGTAGCGCGTAGTCGTGGAATGTTTGTGCATGAGATGTGCTGGATGTTTTTGCTCTCTGTAGCAGGTAGGTGTGGAATGTTTGTGCATGAGATGTGCTGGATGATTTTGTTCTCTGTAGCAGGTAGGTGTGGAATGTTTGTGCATGAGATGTGCTGGATGATTTTGTTCTCTGTAGCGCGTAGTCGTGGAATGTTTGTGCATGAGATGTGCTGGATGTTTTTGCTCTCTGTAGCAGGTAGGTGTGGAATGTTTGTGCATGAGATGTGCTGGATGATTTTGTTCTCTGTAGCGCGTAGTCGTGGAATGTTCGTGCATGAGATGTGCTGGATGTTTTTGCTCTCTGTAGCGCGTAGTCATGGAATGTTTGTGCATGAGATGTGCTGGATGTTTTTGCTCTCTGTAGCGTGTAGTCATGGAATGTTTGTGCATGAGATGTGCTGGATGTTTTTGCTCTCTGTAGCGTGTAGTCATGGAATGTGTGTGCATGAGATGTGCTGGATGTTTTTGCTCTCTGTAGCGTGTAGTCATGGAATGTTTGTGCATGAGATGTGCTGGATGTTTTTGCTCTCTGTAGCGTGTAGCCATGGAATGTTTGTGCATGAGATGTGCTGGATGTTTTTGTTCTCTGTAGCGTGTAGTCATGGGATGTTTGTGCATGAGATGTGCTGGATGTTTTTGTTCTCTGTAGCAGGTAGGTGTGGAATGTTTGTGCATGAGATGTGCTGGATGATTTTGTTCTCTGTAGCGCGTAGTCGTGGAATGTTTGTGCATGAGATGTGCTGGATGTTT
Organism: Hyperolius riggenbachi; assembly: GCF_040937935.1. Taxonomy (NCBI): domain Eukaryota; kingdom Metazoa; phylum Chordata; class Amphibia; order Anura; family Hyperoliidae; genus Hyperolius; species Hyperolius riggenbachi. The sequence goes on along the minus strand of NC_090647.1, from coordinate 3,944,804 downwards.
TTGCTCTCTGTAGCAGGTAGGTGTGGAATGTTTGTGCATGAGATGTGCTGGATGATTTTGTTCTCTGTAGCAGGTAGGTGTGGAATGTTTGTGCATGAGATGTGCTGGATGATTTTGTTCTCTGTAGCGCGTAGTCGTGGAATGTTTGTGCATGAGATGTGCTGGATGTTTTTGCTCTCTGTAGCAGGTAGGTGTGGAATGTTTGTGCATGAGATGTGCTGGATGATTTTGTTCTCTGTAGCGCGTAGTCGTGGAATGTTCGTGCATGAGATGTGCTGGATGTTTTTGCTCTCTGTAGCGCGTAGTCATGGAATGTTTGTGCATGAGATGTGCTGGATGTTTTTGCTCTCTGTAGCGTGTAGTCATGGAATGTTTGTGCATGAGATGTGCTGGATGTTTTTGCTCTCTGTAGCGTGTAGTCATGGAATGTGTGTGCATGAGATGTGCTGGATGTTTTTGCTCTCTGTAGCGTGTAGTCATGGAATGTTTGTGCATGAGATGTGCTGGATGTTTTTGCTCTCTGTAGCGTGTAGCCATGGAATGTTTGTGCATGAGATGTGCTGGATGTTTTTGTTCTCTGTAGCAGGTAGGTGTGGAATGTTTGTGCATGAGATGTGCTGGATGTTTTTGTTCTCTGTAGCGTGTAGTCATGGAATGTTTGTGCATGAGATGTGCTGGATGATTTTGTTCTCTGTAGCGCGTAGTCGTGGAATGTTTGTGCATGAGATGTGCTGGATGTTTTTGCTCTCTGTAGCAGGTAGGTGTGGAATGTTTGTGCATGAGATGTGCTGGATGATTTTGTTCTCTGTAGCGCGTAGTCGTGGAATGTTCGTGCATGAGATGTGCTGGATGTTTTTGCTCTCTGTAGCGCGTAGTCATGGAATGTTTGTGCATGAGATGTGCTGGATGTTTTTGCTCTCTGTAGCGTGTAGTCATGGAATGTTTGTGCATGAGATGTGCTGGATGTTTTTGCTCTCTGTAGCGTGTAGTCATGGAATGTGTGTGCATGAGATGTGCTGGATGTTTTTGCTCTCTGTAGCGTGTAGTCATGGAATGTTTGTGCATGAGATGTGCTGGATGTTTTTGCTCTCTGTAGCGTGTAGTCGTGGAATGTTTGTGCATGAGATGTGCTGGATGTTTTTGCTCTCTGTAGCGTGTAGTCGTGGAATGTTTGTGCATGAGATGTGCTGGATGTTTTTGCTCTCTGTAGCGTGTAGTCATGGAATGTTTGTGCATGAGATGTGCTGGATGTTTTTGCTCTCTGTAGCGTGTAGTCATGGAATGTTTGTGCATGAGATGTGCTGGATGTTTTTGCTCTCTGTAGCGTGTAGTCGTGGAATGTTTGTGCATGAGATGTGCTGGATGTTTTTGCTCTCTGTAGCGTGTAGTCGTGGAATGTTTGTGCATGAGATGTGCTGGATGTTTTTGCTCTCTGTAGCGCGTAGTCATGGAATGTTTGTGCATGAGATGTGCTGGATGTTTTTGTTCTCTGTAGCGCGTAGTCATGGAATGTTTGTGCATGAGATGTGCTGGATGTTTTTGCTCTCTGTAGCGTGTAGTCACGGAATGTTTGTGCATGAGATGTGCTGGATGTTTTTGTTCTCTGTAGCGCGTAGTCGTGGAATGTTCGTGCATGAGATGTGCTGGATGTTTTTGTTCTCTGTAGCGTGTAGTCGTGGAATGTTTGTGCATGAGATGTGCTGGATGTTTTTGCTCTCTGTAGCGTGTAGTCATGGAATGTTTGTGCATGAGATGTGCTGGATGATTTTGCTCTCTGTAGCGTGTAGTCATGGAATGTGTGTGCATGAGATGTGCTGGATGTTTTTGCTCTCTGTAGCGTGTAGTCATGGAATGTTTGTGCATGAGATGTGCTGGATGATTTTGTTCTCTGTAGCGCGTAGTCATGGAAGGTTTGTGCATGAGATGTGCTGGATGTTTTTGCTCTCTGTAGCGCGTAGTCATGGAAGGTTTGTGCATGAGATGTGCTGGATGTTTTTGTTCTCTGTAGCGTGTAGTCATGGAATGTTTGTGCATGAGATGTGCTGGATGTTTTTGCTCTCTGTAGCGCGTAGTCGTGGAATGTTTGTGCATGAGATGTGCTGGATGTTTTTGTTCTCTGTAGCGTGTAGTCATGGAATGTTTGTGCATGAGATGTGCTGGATGTTTTTGTTCTCTGTTGTGTGTAGTCGATGAATGTTTGTGCATGAGATGTGCTGGATGTTTTTGCTCTCTGTAGCGTGTAGTCGTGGAATGTTTGTGCATGAGATGTGCTGGATGTTTTTGTTCTCTGTTGCGTGTAGTCGATGAATGTTTGTGCATGAGATGTGCTGGATGTTTTTGCTCTCTGTAGCGTGTAGTCATGGAATGTGTGTGCATGAGATGTGCTGGATGTTTTTGTTCTCTGTAGCGTGTAGTCATGGAATGTTTGTGCATGAGATGTGCTGGATGTTTTTGCTCTCTGTAGCGCGTAGTCGTGGAATGTTTGTGCATGAGATGTGCTGGATGTTTTTGCTCTCTGTAGCGGGTAGTCGTGGAATGTTTGTGCATGAGATGTGCTGGATGTTTTTGCTCTCTGTAGCGGGTAGTCGTGGAATGTTTGTGCATGAGATGTGCTGGATGTTTTTGCTCTCTGTAGCGTGTAGTCACGGAATGTTTGAGCATGAGATGTGCTGGATGTTTTTGTTCTCTGTAGCGCGTAGTCGTGGAATGTTTGTGCATGAGATGTGCTGGATGATTTTGTTCTCTGTAGCGTGTAGTCGTGGAATGTTTGTGCATGAGATGTGCTGGATGTTTTTGCTCTCTGTAGCGTGTAGTGGTGGAATGTTTGTGCATGAGATGTGCTGGATGTTTTCGTTCTCTGTAGCGCGTAGTCGTGGAATGTTTGTGCATGAGATGTGCTGGATGTTTTTGCTCTCTGTAGCGTGTAGTCATGGAATGTTTGTGCATGAGATGTGCTGGATGTTTTTGCTCTCTGTAGCGTGTAGTCCTGGAATGTTTGTGCATGAGATGTGCTGGATGTTTTTGCTCTCTGTAGCGTGTAGTCATGGAATGTTTGTGCATGAGATGTGCTGGATGTTTTTGTTCTCTGTAGCGCGTAGTCGTGGAATGTTCGTGCATGAGATGTGCTGGATGTTTTTGTTCTCTGTAGCGTGTAGTCGTGGAATGTTTGTGCATGAGATGTGCTGGATGTTTTTGCTCTCTGTAGCGTGTAGTCATGGAATGTTTGTGCATGAGATGTGCTGGATGATTTTGCTCTCTGTAGCGTGTAGTCATGGAATGTGTGTGCATGAGATGTGCTGGATGTTTTTGCTCTCTGTAGCGTGTAGTCATAGAATGTTTGTGCATGAGATGTGCTGGATGTTTTTGCTCTCTGTAGCGTGTAGTCATGGAATGTTTGTGCATGAGATGTGCTGGATGTTTTTGCTCTCTGTAGCGTGTAGTCACGGAATGTTTGTGCATGAGATGTGCTGGATGTTTTTGCTCTCTGTAGCGTGTAGTCATAGAATGTTTGTGCATGAGATGTGCTGGATGATTTTGTTCTCTGTAGCGTGTAGTCATGGAATGTTTGTGCATGAGATGTGCTGGATGTTTTTGCTCTCTGTAGCGCGTAGTCATGGAAGGTTTGTGCATGAGATGTGCTGGATGTTTTTGTTCTCTGTAGCGTGTAGTCATGGAATGTTTGTGCATGAGATGTGCTGGATGTTTTTGCTCTCTGTAGCGTGTAGTCATGGAATGTTTGTGCATGAGATGTGCTGGATGTTTCTGCTCTCTGTAGCGTGTAGTCATGGAATGTTTGTGCATGAGATGTGCTGGATGTTTTTGCTCTCTGTAGCGTGTAGCCGTGGAATGTTTGTGCATGAGATGTGCTGGATGTTTCTGCTCTCTGTAGCGTGTAGTCGTGGAATGTTTGTGCATGAGATGTGCTGGATGTTTTTGTTCTCTGTAGCGTGTAGTCATGGAATGTTTGTGCATGAGATGTGCTGGATGTTTTTGTTCTCTGTTGCGTGTAGTCGATGAATGTTTGTGCATGAGATGTGCTGGATGTTTTTGCTCTCTGTAGCGTGTAGTCGTGGAATGTTTGTGCATGAGATGTGCTGGATGTTTTTGTTCTCTGTTGCGTGTAGTCGATGAATGTTTGTGCATGAGATGTGCTGGATGTTTTTGCTCTCTGTAGCGTGTAGTCACGGAATGTTTGTGCATGAGATGTGCTGGATGTTTTTGCTCTCTGTAGCGTGTAGTCACGGAATGTTTGTGCATGAGATGTGCTGGATGTTTTTGCTCTCTGTAGCGTGTAGTCATGGAATGTGTGTGCATGAGATGTGCTGGATGTTTTTGTTCTCTGTAGCGTGTAGTCATGGAATGTTTGTGCATGAGATGTGCTGGATGTTTTTGCTCTCTGTAGCGTGTAGTCGTGGAATGTTTGTGCATGAGATGTGCTGGATGTTTTTGCTCTCTGTAGCGTGTAGTCATGGAATGTTTGTGCATGAGATGTGCTGGATGTTTCTGCTCTCTGTAGCGTGTAGTCATGGAATGTTTGTGCATGAGATGTGCTGGATGTTTTTGTTCTCTGTAGCGCGTAGTCGTGGAATGTTTGTGCATGAGATGTGCTGGATGTTTTTGTTCTCTGTAGCGTGTAGTCGTGGAATGTTTGTGCATGAGATGTGCTGGATGTTTTTGCTCTCTGTAGCGTGTAGTGGTGGAATGTTTGTGCATGAGATGTGCTGGATGTTTTTGCTCTCTGTAGCGCGTAGTCGTGGAATGTTTGTGCATGAGATGTGCTGGATGTTTTTGCTCTCTGTAGCGTGTAGTCATGGAATGTTTGTGCATGAGATGTGCTGGATGTTTTTGCTCTCTGTAGCGTGTAGTCCTGGAATGTTTGTGCATGAGATGTGCTGGATGTTTTTGCTCTCTGTAGCGTGTAGTCCTGGAATGTTTGTGCATGAGATGTGCTGGATGTTTTTGCTCTCTGTAGCACGTAGTCATGGAATGTTTGTGCATGAGATGTGCTGGATGTTTTTGCTCTCTGTAGCATGTAGTCGTGGAATATTCGTGCATGAGATGTGCTGGATGTTTTTGCTCTCTGTAGCGTGTAGTCGTGGAATGTTTGTGCATGAGATACGCAGGCGTAGGTACCCGAGCATTGTTTTCACATGTCTCGATCACGCCTGCGCAGTCATGTGGTGTTACCGCACAGGCATACTGATCTGTACATGTGTCGGATGGGAGAGGCTTACATAGTTTATCATGTGGTCTCTTCAGTATGATTGCGCAGCAGCCAAGGTTTTTCTTTTCTTCTCCGGGGGAAGTTACCAGAGACTTTGGGACTTTTGTGTAGAAGCAGTCAGTACTGAGTGCCGTTTCCAGGTATCTTCCCCAGCGAGGTCGTTGAAGTTCCCCGATTCTCCCTGGGTGATGTCGCTATGATAGTTACGATATCTGGGTAATGTATACTGATGCTTACTCATAATTACTGACCCTTAAAGTACCCCTGAGCTGTGAGGGGATTTGATTAATAAAGTTACCACTGTGTGAATTGTGGTGCAACATATGTCCAGCACCAGTCTCTTAGGTTTGTGCCCTCCAGGGTTTCCCTGTTCTAGTCAGACAAAATCTTCGACTAGACTAGAACGTTAAATCTGGACGGGGAGGATATGGCAGTTATCCTAACACTACCCCTGATCACGCTACCCTGTGCCGTCCCGCTCCTGCAAGACCTGTAAAGAAAGAATAAAAACACAGCCGCACAACTCGCCAACTCCTGGATCCAATCGCTGCCTTTTAGCCTTGTCAGCGCTGCCGTTCTGCTGCTGTGTCCCAGTATCTGCCGGCATCTTCTCTGTAATGACGCTGACCCTGGAAGTACTTTCAGGTCACTTCCAGGTCAGCGTAATGAGGACGCCGGCAGATACGGGGACACAGCGGCAGAACAGGAGAGCTGACAAGGCTAAAAGGCAGCCATTGGATCCAGGAGTAGGCGAGTTGTGTGGCTGGGTTTTTTATTTTATTTTTTTACAGGTCAAACCTCAAGTACAGGAGACCTTTAAACTGGGATTCTGCAAATAATGTCTTAAATACATTTACATTTATAACAGAAGTATAGAACAATAAATACTATTATTGATTTGTATTTAGTTTTGCCAGCAATTTTGTTCTTAGAGGGTTTAAAATCCCGACTTGCTGAGCTAAAACACGTTTGCAGAGCTACGATGATTCCTATAGGGCAGTGATGGCTAACCTTGGCACTCCAGCTGTGGCAAAACTACAAATCCCATCATGCTTCTGCCTCCCTGAGTTATGCTTAGAGCTGTCAGAGTATTGCAATGCTTCATGGGTGCACCACAGCTGGAGTGCCAAGGTTAGTCATCATTGCTATAGGGCATTAAAGCCAATGGGTACCGGTAAAAAAAAGAAAAAGTCAGATACTCACCTAAGGAGAGGGAAGGCTCGGTCCTAATGAGCCTTCCCTCTCCTCTCCCGGTGCCCTCGGTGCTGCGCTGGCTCCCCCGTTCACGTCCGCCGCCGCAGGGACTTCGGAGATCTTCGGGAGCACTCGGGCTTCCTAAGACGGGCCGCTCCATACTACGTACGCGCGAGTGCGTCATAGAGGGCGCTCGCGCATGCGTAGTATGGAGCGGCCACGTCATCGGGAGCCCGAGTGCTCCCGAAGGCTTCCGAAAGCTCCGTTCGGCATGCGGAAGTGGCAGTATTTGACCAAACTGGTCGAATACTGCCACGGGGGATCCTGCGCGGGACCGGGCACTGGGAGAGGAGAGGGAAGGCTCATTAGGACCTAGCCTTCCCTCTCCTTAGGGGAGTATCTGACTTTTTCTTTTTTTTACCGGTAAACATTCACTTTAACCCTCAGGCCATATTCTTCACCCAACAGAATGTCTACAGAACAAGTGGATTTCACGAGTAGTGAGTTACAGACAGTGGTGATGTCACCCTCATCCAGAAGCTTGCAGTGACCACAACTCCCCACCAGTCACTACATATATCCTTCATATCCACAGAGACTGGAAGACAATGACTATGTCCACCTGGTGGGGAGTCTTCTACTGATCATCCCTCATTATAGCAGCACCCACACATTTCCTGTAATGACCATGAAGAGGCAATAGTTAGACCCGCAGGACCAATGACACCCAATCACAGTAAAGAATCCAATCCCCAGAGGAAGAAGGAGAAAAGCTAATCAGAGAGAGAGAGAGGACACAATACCCCATTAGTGAAGCTCCCAAATATTGTGAAGAAATAAGGATGCACCAAATGTGAGATCCAGAACTTGTCTTCAGGTTCCATCCTAAAAAAAAGGTCTACTTTTTCTCTGCTAGGGACATTAATTCAGTTTATAAACAATGTGATGCCTCCAACTAATCTATCACTGGTGTGCACTCCACCCAACTGGAGAACCAGAAGACAACCAGTCCCTAGAGACTAGTCCCAGCATCCCACTCGCCTTAAGTACCAGAAGACAACCAGTCCCTAGAGACGAGTCCCAGCACGCCACCGGACTGGAGAACCAGAAGATAACCAGTCCCTATAGACTAGTCCCAGCACCCCACCCAACTAGAGAACCAGTAGATAACCAATCCTAGGAGACTAGATCCAGCATTCCACCAGACTTGAGAACCAGAATAGAACGAGTCCCTAGAGACTAGTACCAGCATCCCATCCGCCTTAAGTACCAGAAGGTAGCCAGTCCATAGAGACTAGACCCAGCATCAAACCTGACAGGAGAACAAGAAGATTAGCAGTCCAGAGAGACTAGTCCTATTAACTACCCAGGCCAGAGAAGCAGCAGAAATCTAGGTCCGTAGAAACAGACATAATACACTCCAGTGTGGAAAGGACAGGTCTATAAACCAAGCTGTACTATATAAGTGTATGCCCACATTGGCCTAATAAGGGATAATTAAAGAGAACCCGAGGTGGGTTTGAAGAATTTTATCTGCATACAGAGGCTAGATCTGCCTATACAGCCCAGCCTCTGTTGCTATCCCAAACCCCCCTAAGGTCCCCCTGCACTCTGCAATCCCTCATAAATCACAGCCACGCTGCTGACAAACAGCTTGTCAGAGCTGGCTGTGTTTATCTCTATAGTGTCAGTCTGCTGCTCTCCCCGCCTCCTGCAGAACTCCAGTCCCCGCCTGCATCCCTTCCCTCCCTGCTGATTGGAGGGAAGGGACGGGGGCAGGGACCGGAGCTATGCAGGAGGCGGGGGAGCAGCTGAGACTGACACTACAGATGTAAACACAGCCTCACAGCACGGCTGTGATTTATGAGGGATTGCAGAGTGCAGGGGGACCTTAGTGGGGTTTGGGATAGCAACAGAGGCTGGGCTGTATAGGCAGATCCAGCCTCTGTATGCAGATAACATTCTTTAAACACACCTCGGGTTCTCTTTAAGGAAGTTGTACATTTTCTTGAAGCTCCTGAGAAGGAACTATACACACAGAGCCAGATCCCCCTTTATTATACTATAAGAAGTCAGAGTTCCTGGGCTTCTTGAAGGCTGGAGAAAGTTGAAGAACATCCTAAAAACCTAGCCAGGGATTTATTAAGACTAACAACTGCTATTGGGTGAGGAGAGCTTACATCCCTCGTGTCATACCAGACCATGGATGATCTATGGCTGCAGATCTGCAATCACCAGCAAAACGTAAAACTAGACCTCTCTGTAGTGAATCCAGGTCCAGCAATGTTCTCTAGCCCCAAAGTAAGCCAGGTCCAGCAATGTTCTCTAGCCCCAAAGTAGACCAGGTCCTGCAATGTTCTCTAGCCCCAAAGTAAGCCAGGTCCAGCAATGTTCTCTAGCCCCAAAGTAAGCCAGGTCCAGCAATGTTCTCTAGCCCCAAAGTAGACCAGGTCCAGCAATGTTCTCTAGCCCCAAAGTAAACCAGGTCCAGCAATGTTCTCTAGCCCCAAAGTAAGCCAGGTCCAGCAATGTTCTCTAGCCCCAAAGTAAACCAGGTCCAGCAATGTTCTCTAGCCCCAAAGTAAACCAGGTCCAGCAATGTTCTCTAGCCCCAAAGTAAACCAGGTCCAGCAATGTTCTCTAGCCCCAAAGTAAACCAGGTCCAGCAATGTTCTCTAGCCCCAAAGTAAACCAGGTCCAGCAATGTTCTCTAGCCCCAAAGTAAACCAGGTCCAGCAATGTTCTCTAGCCCCAAAGTAAACCAGGCCCTGCATTGCTGGAAAACTGTTTTACAGTGGGATAAACCCAACGGATGGATCTTCTACCAATGGTCTTGTGCCGAGCTGGGACATCACTCTGACTCGCAATGGTCTGCTCTTCTGACGGACTATCACTTTTATCCCAATATCACTTTCTAGCCAATGCTCCTCTAGAGGAAACGTGCTGCAGGATAAGCCAGCGAGGCCTTGATGGTTAATTGAGGGAGCTGGACACGTATATTCTTCCTCTCTAGAATCAGGATGACTTCTGGCTACTGACTGGAGAGATGGAGCTGAAGCCTAATTCTGAACAATGTTCACAATCATCTGTATTTGGTGCATCACCAAAATTATATAAAGCAACCTCGTCACAAGCTTGAGCTACCAAAAGTGATTATATTACGAAATATGAACAGACGCGGATTATCTACTGAGAAAACTGCCTGTCAAAATACTCAGAAGTTCCAGAGATACCAGCATGAAAAATGAAGCGCAGACACGGAGCTTTCTGATTTGTCAGCATAGCCTCCAATCAGACGAAGCACCAACAGGAGGAGGCCGGGGAGGAACTCAGGAAGTATAATGTTCCTAAACGCTTTATCCCTGGAACATCAGATTCTTTTGAAATGCAGTTTTCCTATAGGTAGCCTTTGATAATGTATTTCAGAATTACACATTCACTTCGGATTACCAAGCATTGTGACCGTTGTCCTCTAATGTGAGTCTGGTGTATCAACATGACCAAACTAGAAATACTGCCAGGGTGAATGTCATAATCCTCAGACCCATCATGCCTTTCCTGTCCCACAGAGTCCCTCCATACAGGACAGCCCCAACTCTCTCCATTAGCAGTCTGTAGATCTCCGAGACCCAATACTGGGATGATCAGTGCAACAATCCCATCATTCTACTTCTGTTCCACAGAGTCCCTCCACACTGGACAACCCCAACCCTTTCATTCAGCAGCCTGTAGATCTCCAAGACCCAATCCTGTGATGGCTACACCTTCACACTGGAGAATCCCAAGCTTCTTCACCAGCAGTATCCAATACCCAAGGCTCCCTCCAACCTATGAGGACCTCCACACAGGAGAACCCTAAGCCTCTTCACCAGCAGTATCCAATACCCAAGGCTCCCTCCAACCTATGAGGACCTCCACACAGGAGAACCCCAAGCCTCTTCACCAGCAGTATCCAATACCCAAGGCTCCTTCCAACCTATGAGAACCTCCACACAGGAGAACTCCAAGCCTCTTCACCAGCAGTATCCAATACCCAAGGCTCCTTCCAACCTATGAGAACCTCCACACAGGAGAACTCCAAGCCTCTTCACCAACAGTATTCAATACCCAAGGCTCCCTCCAACCTATGAGGACCACCACACAGGAGAACCCCAAGCCTCTTCACCAGCAGTATCCAATACCCAAGGCTCCCTCCAACCTATGAGGACCACCACACAGGAGAACCCCAAGCCTCTTCACCAGCAGTATCCAATACCCAAGGCTCCTTCCAACCTATGAGGACCTCCACACAGGAGAACCCCAAGCCTTCTCACCAGCAGTATCCAATACCCAAGGCTCCCTCCAACCTATGAGGACCTCCACACAGGAGAACCCCAAGCCTCTTCACCAGCAGTATCTAATACCCAAGGCTCCCTCCAACCTATGAGGACCTCCACACAGGAGAACCCTAAGCCTTCTCACCAGCAGTATACAATACCCAAGGCTCCCTCCAACCTATGAGGACCTCCACAAAGGAGAACCCCAAGCCTCTTCACCAGCAGTATCCAATACCCAAGGCTCCCTCCAACCTATGAGGACCTCCACACAGGAGAACCCCAAGCCTCTTCACCAGCAGTATCCAATACCCAAGGCTCCTTCCAACCTATGAGAATCTCCACACAGGAGAACTCCAAGCCTCTTCACCAGCAGTATCCAATACCCAAGGCTCCCTCCAACCTATGAGGACCTCCACACAGGAGAACCCAAAGCCTTCTCACCAGCAGTATACAATACCCAAGGCTCCCTCCAACCTATGAGGACCTCCACACAGGAGAACCCAAAGCCTTCTCACCAGCAGTATACAATACCCAAGGCTCCCTCCAACCTATGAGGACCTCCACACAGGAGAACTCAAAGCCTCTTCACCAGCAGTATCCAATACCCAAGGCTCCCTCCAACCTATGAGGACCTCCACACAGGAGAACCCAAAGCCTTCTCACCAGCAGTATCCAATACCCAAGGCTCCCTCCAACCTATGAGGACCTCCACACAGGAGAACCCTAAGCCTTCTCACCAGCAGTATCCAATACCCAAGGCTCCCTCCAACCTATAAAGACCTCCACACAGGAGAACCCCAAGCCTCTTCACCAGCAGTATCCAATACCCAAGGCTCCCTCCAACCTATGAGGACCTCCACACAGGAGAACCCAAAGCCTTCTCACCAGCAGTATCCAATACCCAAGGCTCCCTTCAACCTATAAAGACCTCCACACAGGAGAACCCCAAGCCTCTTCACCAGCAGTAGCCAATACCCAAGGCTCCCTCCAACCTATGAGGACCTCCATGAGGAGAACCCCAAGCCTCTTCACCAGCAGTATCCAATACCCAAGGCTCCCTCCAACCTATGAGGACCTCCACACAGGAGAACTCCAAGCCTTTTCACCAGCAGTATCCAATACCCAAGGCTCCCTCCAACCTATGAGGACCTCCACACAGGAGAACCCAAAGCCTTCTCACCAGCAGTATACAATACCCAAGGCTCCCTCCAACCTATGAGGACCTCCACACAGGAGAACCCAAAGCCTTCTCACCAGCAGTATACAATACCCAAGGCTCCCTCCAACCTATGAGGACCTCCACACAGGAGAACCCCAAGCCTCTTCACCAGCAGTATCCAATACCCAAGGCTCCCTCCAACCTATGAGGACCTCCACACAGGAGAACTCCAAGCCTCTTCACCAGCAGTATCCAATACCCAAGGCTCCCTCCAACCTATGAGGACCTCCACACAGGAGAACCCCAAGCCTCTTCACCAGCAGTATCCAATACCCAAGGCTCCCTCCAACCTATGAGGACCTCCACACAGGAGAACCCCAAGCCTCTTCACCAGCAGTATCCAATACCCAAGGCTCCCTCCAACCTATGAGGACCTCCACACAGGAGAACTCCAAGCCTTTTCACCAGCAGTACCCAATACCCAAAGCTCACTGCCATCTATGAGGACCTCCACACAGGTGAACCCCAAATCTCTCAATACACTAACAGCTCGGGCATGAGGCTGCTGGGGGTGGAGCTTAGTCCCCCAATTAATAAAGATGACGTCCACTTAACTGAAGTGACTGTTGAATCAAGGTAGTAACATTGATCTGAGTAGAAACACACAATGGCAGTACGGTCAGCTTGGTCACACAGAGGACACCGTGATTGAACTAGAAGATCCCTTGAGAGGAGGTTAGTGCAGCCGCTGTAAGAGAAACATGCAGAGCAGACAAGGCTCGTGTCACCAGACCCGGCACACAGCCATGCCACAGTTATTGGATAGGAAGAGTAAAATAAACAGGCGTGAAACCTTGTCCCTCTGTTGGTAAAAGTCGCACTCCAAGGTAGCGGGGGTTAATCTGCACCGCGGGTCCTAGACAGAATCACAGACAGGAAAATATCAAGCGGGTGTGACATTGTGGAGAGCACCGACTGCTGGGTGGCCTGAGGACTGTAGGTCACATGACTAAAGTATTAACTACAATTTGTATAAATCCATGGAGCCGGAGCAATAGTCAAACTGCTCTGAGCCCTTGTTTCGCAGGAGCTTCAAGTCTTTGCACCTTGAGGTAGCACTCCGACTTTTACGCAGAACATATAAGCCTGAGAGATTGCACAGACTGGAGCGCACAAACTCTTCTCGTAGTTTTAGAAGCTGCTCCTAACTCATATCTAACCCATATCCATATCTGGTGGATGTCCCCTGCTGTAGCAAGATTCTGGTCAAAGACATGTAGCCTTATTTCTGATGTCCTCCAATTTAATACATCTAAAGGTTCTAAAGTACTCCTATAGGGACACAGACCCAGTTCTATAAAATATGTCTCTCATAATTTGATTCAATTTATTTTGGTAGCGGGCAAACATCAAACTGCCCCCCAATGGCTTCTGCCTGATCTATCTACTCTAGACTCCATGCAGAAGTTACCATCATACAATTCTAGTCTCTGAAAAACGTGCTACCACCTCTAATGACTCCACAACCCACCTAGGTCTGGCAGCCCAGGATGGAGAGGACCTGGATAGAGAGGATGGTGGAACCAAGGATGGGGGAACCTGGTGTCCAGTCTGTGTGCCACCAGCTACCTCTCCAAACACGTAACGGGAGCTATATGTATGGGTTGTATGCAAACCTCTTACTTGTGAAAAACTTTAGACTTACTGAAGTCCTTATTCATGAGATTTTTGCCTGGATAATCATTAGAATCATGGATTGTTTAAAACTCTAATGTCCTCACCACAGTCACCTACTATTATTATTATACATTTATATAGCTCTGACATATACCACAGCGCTGTACAGAGATCACTGATCCATTCCCAGCAGTCTCTGCACCAGAGGAGCTTACACTCTAATGTCCTCACCACAGTCACACACTATTATTATTATACATTTATATAGCTCTGACATATACCACAGCGCTGTACAGAGATCACTGATCCATTCCCATCAGTCTCTGCACCAGAGGAGCTGACACTCTAATGTCCTCACCACAGTCACACACTATTATTGTACATTGATATAGCTCTGACATACACCACAGCGTTGTACAGAGAGGTTCTCCCATGTACAGGAGCACAGATCGCACATACATGTGACCACAAGTACACACGGCATTGCTTCTCACCCTTCAGGCTGCCGGTAGGAATGATTCCCTCTGTACTTCCGCCATATCCACCAGACACAATACTCGTCTCGTTCAGGTTGGGCCCGGATACCATGACCTGCTGCAAATCCTGCCAAGGCAATATTTATATTTCATTGTAGTATGAGACGGAAACAGCAGAGGACATCTGTGATGGGAAGTAAAGGAGGTGAGAAAGAAGGGCACTGGTGAGGGACAGCAGAAGACCACACACAACGAGGGAACGTGGACACTGATAACCAGGAGAGGAAGAGAGGACACTGATGAGGGACAGCAGAAGACCACACACAAGAGGGAACGTGGACACTGGTAACCAGGGGAGGAACGGAGGACATTGATGATGGACAGCAGAAGACCACACAGGAGGGAACGTGGACACTGGTAACCAGGAGGGGAGAGGAAGAGAGGACACTGGTGGTGGACAGCAGAAGACCACACACAACGAGGGAACGTGGACACTGGTAACCAGGAGAGGAGAGGAAAAGAGGACACTGGTGGTGGACAGCAGAAGACCACACACAGGAGGGAACATGGACACTGGTAACCTGGAGAGGAAAAGAGGACACTAATGATGGACAGCAGAAGACCACACAGCCTCACACAAGGAGGGAACGTGGACACTGGTAACCAGGAGAGGAGAGGAAAAGAGGACACTGGTGGTGGACAGCAGAAGACCACACACAACGAGGGAACATGGACACTGGTAACCAGGAGAGGAGAGGAAAAGAGGACACTGGTGGTGGACAGCAGAAGACCACACACAGGAGGGAACATGGACACTGGTAACCTGGAGAGGAAAAGAGGACACTAATGATGGACAGCAGAAGACCACACAGCCTCACACAAGGAGGGAACGTGGACACTGGTAACCAGGAGAGGAGAGGAAAAGAGGACACTGGTGGTGGACAGCAGAAGACCACACACACACGAGGGAACGTGGACACTGGTAACCAGGAGAGGAAGAGAGGACACTGATGAGGGACAGCAGAAGACCACACACACGAGGGAACGTGGACACTGGTAACCAGGGGAGGAAAAGAGGACATTGATGATGGACAGCAGAAGACCACACAGGAGGGAACGTGGACACTGGTAACCAGGGGAGGAGAGGAAAAGAGGACACTGGTGGTGGACAGCAGAAGACCACACACAGGAGGGAACATGGACACTGGTAACCTGGAGAGGAAAAGAGGACACTAATGATGGACAGCAGAAGACCACACAGCCTCACACAAGGAGGGAACGTGGACACTGGTAACCAGGAGAGGAGAGGAAAAGAGGACACTGGTGGTGGACAGCAGAAGACCTCACAGGAGAGAACATGGACACTGGTAACCAGGGGAGGAAAAGAGGACACTGATGATGGACAGCAGAAGACCACACACACGAGGGAACGTGGACACTAGTAACCAGGAGAGGAAGAGAGGACACTGATGATGGACAGCAGAAGACCACACACAGCCTCAAGGATGGAACGTGGACACCAGAGATTGGGAAGGATGAGAGAGAAGGGCACTAGTGATGGACAGAATATGAACCTCCAAAAAGTAGGGAGTGTTGACATTAGAGACTAGGAGAGCCCAGGCAGGAACACTAGAGACTAGGAGAGCCCAGGCAGGAACACTAGAGACTAGGAGAGCCCAGGCAGGAACACTAGAGACTAGGAGAGCCCAGGCAGGAACACTAGAGACTAGGAGAGCCCAGGCATGAACACTAGAGACTAGGAGAGCCCAGGCATGAACACTAGAGACTAGGAGAGCCCAGGCAGGAACACTAGAGACTAGGAGAGCCCAGGCAGGAACACTAGAGACTAGGAGAGCCCAGGCAGGAACACTAGAGACTAGGAGAGCCCAGGCAGGAACACTAGAGACTAGGAGAGCCCAGGCATGAACACTAGAGACTAGGAGAGCCCAGGCAGGAACACTAGAGACTAGGAGAGCCCAGGCAGGAACACTAGAGACTAGGAGAGCCCAGGCAGGAACACTAGAGACTAGGAGAGCCCAGGCAGGAACACTAGAGACTAGGAGAGCCCAGGCAGGAACACTAGAGACTAGGAGAGCCCAGGCAGGAACACTAGAGACTAGGAGAGCCCAGGCAGGAACACTAGAGACTAGGAGAGCCCAGGCAGGAACAAACAGGACATGGATAATGGGCGGCAGAAGACGACACGCATCTTTACATAAAAGGAAATGCGGATGCTAAATAGTGATGGGAAGAAAGGGAAGGAAGTGCACTGGTGGTGGGCATCAGAAGAGGACATGGACAACCATACAGAAGAGTAAGAATACCAGTGACCAAAGCAGAGGACTAAGAAGAAAGGACAATAAAAACCATTCACACATACAGCCTCACACAAGTATAGAGTATTGCCGCGTGAGACCAGGAGAGACGGCACTAGTGAAAGACAGCAGAAGAGACATCCACACATACAGCCTCACACAAGTATAGAGTATTGCCGCGTGAGACCAGGAGAGACGGCACTAGTGAAAGACAGCAGGAGAGACTTCCACATATACAGCCTCACATAAGTATAGAGTATTGCCGCGTGAGACCAGGAGAGACGGCACTAGTGAAAGACAGCAGGAGAGACATCCACATCCACAGCAGGAGAGACATCCTGGATATATGTATTTCCATCCACATATACAGCCTCACACAAGTATAGAGTATTGCTGCGTGAGACCAGGAGGGACGGCACTAGTGAAAGACAGCAGGAGAGACATCCACATATACAGCCTCACACAAGTATAGAGTATTGCCGCGTGAGACCAGGAGAGACGGCACTAGTGAAAGACAGCAGGAGAGACATCCACATATACAGCCTCACACAAGCATAGAGTATTGCTGCGTGAGACCAGGAGAGACGGCACTAGTGAACGATAGCAGGAGAGACATCCACATATACAGCCTCACACAAGCATAGAGTATTGCTGCGTGAGACCAGGAGAGATGGCACTAGTGAAAGACAGCAGGAGAGACATCCACATATACAGCCTCACACAAGCATAGAGTATTGCCGCGTGAGACCAGGAGAGACGGCACTAGTGAAAGACAGCAGGAGAGACAACCACATATACAGCCTCACACAAGCATAGAGTATTGCTGCGTGAGACCAGGAGAGACGGCACTAGTGAACGATAGCAGGAGAGACATCCACATATACAGCCTCACACAAGCATTGAGTATTGCTGCGTGAGACCAGGAGAGACGGCACTAGTGAAAGACAGCAGAAGAGACATCCACATATACAGCCTCACACAAGCATAGAGTATTGCCGCGTGAGACCAGGAGAGACGGCACTAGTGAAAGACAGCAGGAGAGACATCCACATATACAGCTTCACACAAGTATAGAGTATTGCTGCGTGAGACCAGGAGAGACATCCACATATACAGCCTCACACAAGTATAGAGTATTGCCGCGTGAGACCAGGAGGGACGGCAGTAGTGAAAGACAGCAGGAGAGACAACAACATATACAGCCTCACATAAGTATAGAGTATTGCTGCGTGAGACCAGGAGAGACATCCACATATACAGCCTCACACAAGTATAGAGTATTGCCGCGTGAGACCAGGAGAGACGGCACTAGTGAAAGACAGCAGGAGAGACAACCACATATACAGCCTCACACAAGTATAGAGTATTGCTGCGTGAGACCAGGAGAGACATACACATATACAGCCTCACACAAGTATAGAGTATTGCCGCGTGAGACCAGGAGGGACGGCACTAGTGAAAGACAGCAGGAGAGACAACCACATATACAGCCTCACACAAGTATAGAGTATTGCCGCGTGAGACCAGGAGAGACATCCACATATACAGCCTCACACAAGTATAGAGTATTGCCGCGTGAGATCAGGAGAGACGGCACTAGTGAAAGACAGCAGGAGAGACATCCACATATACAGCCTCACACAAGTATAGAGTATTGCCGCGTGAGACCAGGAGAGACATCCACATATACAGCCTCACACAAGTATAGAGTATTGCCGCGTGAGATCAGGAGAGACGGCACTAGTGAAAGACAGCAGGAGAGACAACCACATATACAGCCTCACACAAGTATAGAGTATTGCTGCGTGAGACCAGGAGAGACATCCACATATACAGCCTCCCACAAGTATAGAGTATTGCCGCGTTAGACCAGGAGAGACATCCACATATACAGCCTCAGACAAGTATAGAGTATTGCCGCGTGAGACCAGGAGGGACGGCACTAGTGAAAGACAGCAGAAGAGACAACCACATATACAGCCTCACACAAGTATAGAGTATTGCTGCGTGAGACCAGGAGAGACATCCACATATACAGCCTCACACAAGTATAGAGTATTGCCGTGTGAGACCAGGAGAGACATCCACATATACAGCCTCACACAAGTATAGAGTATTGCCGCGTGAGACCAGGAGAGACGGCACTAGTGAAAGACAGCAGGAGAGACAACCACATATACAGCCTCACACAAGTATAGAGTATTGCTGCGTGAGACCAGGAGAGACGGCACTAGTGAAAGACAGCAGGAGAGACAACCACATATACAGCCTCACACAAGTATAGAGTATTGCCGCGTGAGACCAGGAGAGACGGCACTAGTGAAAGACAGCAGGAGAGACATCCACATATACAGCCTCACATAAGTAGAGAGTATTGCTGCGTGAGACCGGAGGGACGGCACTAGTGAAAGACAGCAGGAGAGACATCCACATATACAGCCTCACATAAGTATAGAGTATTGCCGCGTGAGACCAGGAGAGACGGCACTAGTGAAAGACAGCAGGAGAGACATCCACATATACAGCCTCACACAAGTATAGAGTATTGCCGCGTGAGACCAGGAGAGACAGCACTAGTGAAAGACAGCAGGAGAGACATCCACATATACAGCCTCACACAAGCATAGAGTATTGCTGCGTGAGACCAGGAGAGACGGCCCTTGTGAACGATAGCAGGAGAGACATCCACATATACAGCCTCACACAAGCATAGAGTATTGCTGCGTGAGACAAGGAGGGACGGCACTAGTGAAAGACAGCAGGAGAGACATCCACATATACAGCCTCACACAAGCATAGAGTATTGCTGCGTGAGACCAGGAGAGACGGCACTAGTGAACGATAGCAGGAGAGACATCCACATATACAGCCTCACACAAGCATAGAGTATTGCTGCGTGAGACCAGGAGAGATGGCACTAGTGAAAGACAGCAGGAGAGACATCCACATATACAGCCTCACACAAGCATAGAGTATTGCCACGTGAGACCAGGAGAGACGGCACTAGTGAAAGACAGCAGGAGAGACAACCACATATACAGCCTCACACAAGCATAGAGTATTGCCGCGTGAGACCAGGAGAGACGGCACTAGTGAACGATAGCAGGAGAGACATCCACATATACAGCCTCACACAAGCATTGAGTATTGCTGCGTGAGACCAGGAGAGACGGCACTAGTGAAAGACAGCAGAAGAGACATCCACATATACAGCCTCACACAAGCATAGAGTATTGCCGCGTGAGACCAGGAGAGACGGCACTAGTGAAAGACAGCAGGAGAGACATCCACATATACAGCTTCACACAAGTATAGAGTATTGCTGCGTGAGTCCAGGAGAGACATCCACATATACAGCCTCACACAAGTATAGAGTATTGCCGCGTGAGACCAGGAGAGACATCCACATATACAGCCTCACACAAGTATAGAGTATTGCCGCGTGAGACCAGGAGGGACGGCACTAGTGAAAGACAGCAGGAGAGACAACCACATATACAGCCTCACATAAGTATAGAGTATTGCTGCATGAGACCAGGAGAGACATCTACATATACAGCCTCACACAAGTATAGAGTATTGCCGCGTGAGACCAGGAGAGACGGCACTAGTGAAAGACAGCAGGAGAGACAACCACATATACAGCCTCACACAAGTATAGAGTATTGCTGCGTGAGACCAGGAGAGACATCCACATATACAGCCTCACACAAGTATAGAGTATTGCCGCGTGAGACCAGGAGGGACGGCACTAGTGAAAGACAGCAGGAGAGACAACCACATATACAGCCTCACACAAGTATAGAGTATTGCCGCGTGAGACCAGGAGAGACATCCACATATACAGCCTCACACAAGTATAGAGTATTGCCGCGTGAGATCAGGAGAGACGGCACTAGTGAAAGACAGCAGGAGAGACAACCACATATACAGCCTCACACAAGTATAGAGTATTGCTGCGTGAGACCAGGAGAGACATCCACATATACAGCCTCACACAAGTATAGAGTATTGCCGCGTGAGACCAGGAGAGACGGCACTAGTGAAAGACAGCAGGAGAGACAACCACATATACAGCCTCACACAAGTATAGAGTATTGCCGCGTGAGACCAGGAGAGACGGCACTAGTGAAAGACAGCAGGAGAGACATCCACATATACAGCCTCACATAAGTAGAGAGTATTGCTGCGTGAGACCGGAGGGACGGCACTAGTGAAAGACAGCAGGAGAGACATCCACATATACAGCCTCACATAAGTATAGAGTATTGCCGCGTGAGACCAGGAGAGACGGCACTAGTGAAAGACAGCAGGAGAGACATCCACATATACAGCCTCACACAAGTATAGAGTATTGCCGCGTGAGACCAGGAGAGACAGCACTAGTGAAAGACAGCAGGAGAGACATCCACATATACAGCCTCACACAAGCATAGAGTATTGCTGCGTGAGACCAGGAGAGACGGCCCTTGTGAACGATAGCAGGAGAGACATCCACATATACAGCCTCACACAAGCATAGAGTATTGCTGCGTGAGACCAGGAGGGACGGCACTAGTGAAAGACAGCAGGAGAGACATCCACATATACAGCCTCACACAAGCATAGAGTATTGCTGCGTGAGACCAGGAGAGACGGCACTAGTGAACGATAGCAGGAGAGACATCCACATATACAGCCTCACACAAGCATAGAGTATTGCTGCGTGAGACCAGGAGAGATGGCACTAGTGAAAGACAGCAGGAGAGACATCCACATATACAGCCTCACACAAGCATAGAGTATTGCCACGTGAGACCAGGAGAGACGGCACTAGTGAAAGACAGCAGGAGAGACAACCACATATACAGCCTCACACAAGCATAGAGTATTGCCGCGTGAGACCAGGAGAGACGGCACTAGTGAACGATAGCAGGAGAGACATCCACATATACAGCCTCACACAAGCATTGAGTATTGCTGCGTGAGACCAGGAGAGACGGCACTAGTGAAAGACAGCAGAAGAGACATCCACATATACAGCCTCACACAAGCATAGAGTATTGCCGCGTGAGACCAGGAGAGACGGCACTAGTGAAAGACAGCAGGAGAGACATCCACATATACAGCTTCACACAAGTATAGAGTATTGCTGCGTGAGTCCAGGAGAGACATCCACATATACAGCCTCACACAAGTATAGAGTATTGCCGCGTGAGACCAGGAGAGACATCCACATATACAGCCTCACACAAGTATAGAGTATTGCCGCGTGAGACCAGGAGGGACGGCACTAGTGAAAGACAGCAGGAGAGACAACCACATATACAGCCTCACATAAGTATAGAGTATTGCTGCATGAGACCAGGAGAGACATCTACATATACAGCCTCACACAAGTATAGAGTATTGCCGCGTGAGACCAGGAGAGACGGCACTAGTGAAAGACAGCAGGAGAGACAACCACATATACAGCCTCACACAAGTATAGAGTATTGCTGCGTGAGACCAGGAGAGACATCCACATATACAGCCTCACACAAGTATAGAGTATTGCCGCGTGAGACCAGGAGGGACGGCACTAGTGAAAGACAGCAGGAGAGACAACCACATATACAGCCTCACACAAGTATAGAGTATTGCCGCGTGAGACCAGGAGAGACATCCACATATACAGCCTCACACAAGTATAGAGTATTGCCGCGTGAGATCAGGAGAGACGGCACTAGTGAAAGACAGCAGGAGAGACAACCACATATACAGCCTCACACAAGTATAGAGTATTGCTGCGTGAGACCAGGAGAGACATCCACATATACAGCCTCACACAAGTATAGAGTATTGCCGCGTGAGACCAGGAGAGACGGCACTAGTGAAAGACAGCAGGAGAGACAACCACATATACAGGCTCACACAAGTATAGAGTATTGCTGCGAGAGACCAGGAGAGACATCCACATATACAGCCTCACACAAGTATAGAGTATTGCCGCGTGAGACCAGGAGAGACATCCACATATACAGCCTCACACAAGTATAGAGTATTGCCGCGTGAGATCAGGAGAGACGGCACTAGTGAAAGACAGCAGGAGAGACATCCACATATACAGCCTCACACAAGTATAGAGTATTGCCGCGTGAGACCAGGAGAGACATCCACATATACAGCCTCACACAAGTATAGAGTATTGCCGCGTGAGATCAGGAGAGACGGCACTAGTGAAAGACAGCAGGAGAGACATCCACATATACAGCCTCACACAAGTAGAGAGTATTGCCGCGTGAGACCAGGAGAGACGGCACTAGTGAAAGACAGCAGGAGAGACATCCACATATACAGCCTCACACAAGTATAGAGTATTGCCGCGTGAGACCAGGAGAGACGGCACTAGTGAAAGACAGCAGGAGAGACATCCACATATACAGCCTCACACAAGTATAGAGTATTGCCGCGTGAGACCAGGAGAGACGGCACTAGTGAAAGACAGCAGGCGAGACATCCACATATACAGCCTCACACAAGTATAGAGTATTGCCACATGAGACCAGGAGAGACGGCACTAGTGAAAGACAGCAGGAGAGACATCCACATATACAGCCTCACACAAGTATAGAGTATTGCCGCGTGAGATCAGGAGAGACAGCACTAGTGAAAGACAGCAAAAGAGACATCCACATATACAGCCTCACACAAGTATAGAGTATTGCTGCGTGAGACCAGGAGAGACGGCACTAGTGAAAGACAGCAAGAGAGACATCCACATATACAGCCTCACACAAGTATAGAGTATTGCTGCGTGAGACCAGGAGGGACGGCACTAGTGAAAGACAGCAGGAGAGACATCCACATATACAGCCTCACACAAGTATAGAGTATTGCCGCGTGAGACCAGGAGGGATGGCACTAGTGAAAGACAGCAAGAGAGACATCCACATATACAGCCTCACACAAGTATAGAGTATTGCCGCGTGAGATCAGGAGAGACGGCACTAGCAAAAGAAAGCAGGAGAGACATCCACATATACAGCCTCACACAAGTATAGAGTATTGCCGCGTGAGACCAGGAGAGACGGCACTAGTGAAAGACAGCAGGAGAGACATCCACATATACAGCCTCACACAAGTAGAGAGTATTGCCGCGTGAGACCAGGAGAGACGGCACTAGTGAAAGACAGCAGGAGAGACATCCACATATACAGCCTCACACAAGCATAGAGTATTGCCGCGTGAGACCAGGAGGGACAGCACTAGTGAAAGACAGCAGGAGAGACATCCACATATACAGCCTCACACAAGTATAGAGTATTGCCGCGTGAGACCAGGAGAGACGGCACTAGTGAAAGACAGCAGGAGAGACATCCACATATACAGCCTCACACAAGTATAGAGTATTGCCGCGTGAGACCAGGAGAGACGGCACTAACGAAAGACAGCAGGAGAGACATCCACATATACAGGCTCACACAAGTATAGAGTATTGCCGCGTGAGATCAGGAGAGACATCCACATATACAGCCTCACACAAGCATAGAGTATTGCCGCGTGAGACCAGGAGAGACGGCACTAGCGAAAGACAGCAGGAGAGACATCTACATATACAGCCTCACACAAGTATAGAGTATTGCCGCGTGAGATCAGGAGAGACGGCACTAGCAAAAGAAAGCAGGAGAGACATCCACATATACAACCTCACACAAGTATAGAGTATTGCCGCGTGAGACCAGGAGAGACGGCACTAGTGAAAGACAGCAGGAGAGACATCCACATATACAGCCTCACACAAGTAGAGAGTATTGCCGCGTGAGACCAGGAGAGACGGCACTAGTGAAAGACAGCAGGAGAGACATCCACATATACAGCCTCACACAAGCATAGAGTATTGCCGCGTGAGACCAGGAGGGACAGCACTAGTGAAAGACAGCAGGAGAGACATCCACATATACAGCCTCACACAAGTATAGAGTATTGCCGCGTGAGACCAGGAGAGACGGCACTAGTGAAAGACAGCAGGAGAGACATCCACATATACAGCCTCACACAAGTATAGAGTATTGCCGCGTGAGACCAGGAGAGACGGCACTAGTGAAAGACAGCAGGAGAGACATCCACATATACAGGCTCACACAACTATAGAGTATTGCCGCGTGAGACCAGGAGAGACGGCACTAGTGAAAGACAGCAGGAGAGACATCCACATATACAGCCTCACACAAGTATAGAGTATTGCCGCGTGAGACCAGGAGAGACGGCACTAGTGTAAGACAGCAGGCGAGACATCCACATATACAGCCTCACACAAGTATAGAGTATTGCCACATGAGACCAGGAGAGACGGCACTAGTGAAAGACAGCAGGAGAGACATCCACATATACAGCCTCACACAAGTCTAGAGTATTGCCGCGTGAGATCAGGAGAGACAGCACTAGTGAAAGACAGCAAAAGAGACATCCACATATACAGCCTCACACAAGTATAGAGTATTGCTGCGTGAGACCAGGAGAGACGGCACTAGTGAAAGACAGCAAGAGAGACATCCACATATACAGCCTCACACAAGTATAGAGTATTGCTGCGTGAGACCAGGAGGGACGGCACTAGTGAAAGACAGCAGGAGAGACATCCACATATACAGCTTCACACAAGTATAGAGTATTGCCGCGTGAGACCAGGAGAGACGGCACTAGTGAAAGACAGCAGGAGAGACATCCACATATACAGCCTCACACAAGCATAGAGTATTGCTGCGTGAGACCAGGAGAGACGGCACTAGTGAACGATAGCAGGAGAGACATCCACATATACAGCCTCACACAAGCATAGAGTATTGCTGCGTGAGACCAGGAGAGACGGCACTAGTGAAAGACAGCAGGAGAGACATCCACATATACAGCCTCACACAAGTATAGAGTATTGCTGCGTGAGACCAGGAGGGACGGCACTAGTGAAAGACAGCAGGAGAGACATCCACATATACAGCCTCACACAAGTATAGAGTATTGCCGCGTGAGACCAGGAGAGACGGCACTAGTGAAAGACAGCAGGAGAGACATCCACATATACAGCCTCACACAAGCATAGAGTATTGCTGCGTGAGACCAGGAGAGACGGCACTAGTGAACGATAGCAGGAGAGACATCCACATATACAGCCTCACACAAGCATAGAGTATTGCTGCGTGAGACCAGGAGAGATGGCACTAGTGAAAGACAGCAGGAGAGACATCCACATATACAGCCTCACACAAGCATAGAGTATTGCCGCGTGAGACCAGGAGAGACGGCACTAGTGAAAGACAGCAGGAGAGACAACCACATATACAGCCTCACACAAGCATAGAGTATTGCTGCGTGAGACCAGGAGAGACGGCACTAGTGAACGATAGCAGGAGAGACATCCACATATACAGCCTCACACAAGCATTGAGTATTGCTGCGTGAGACCAGGAGAGACGGCACTAGTGAAAGACAGCAGAAGAGACATCCACATATACAGCCTCACACAAGCATAGAGTATTGCCGCGTGAGACCAGGAGAGACGGCACTAGTGAAAGACAGCAGGAGAGACATCCACATATACAGCTTCACACAAGTATAGAGTATTGCTGCGTGAGACCAGGAGAGACATCCACATATACAGCCTCACACAAGTATAGAGTATTGCCGCGTGAGACCAGGAGGGACGGCAGTAGTGAAAGACAGCAGGAGAGACAACCACATATACAGCCTCACATAAGTATAGAGTATTGCTGCGTGAGACCAGGAGAGACATCCACATATACAGCCTCACACAAGTATAGAGTATTGCCGCGTGAGACCAGGAGAGACGGCACTAGTGAAAGACAGCAGGAGAGACAACCACATATACAGCCTCACACAAGTATAGAGTATTGCTGCGTGAGACCAGGAGAGACATACACATATACAGCCTCACACAAGTATAGAGTATTGCCGCGTGAGACCAGGAGGGACGGCACTAGTGAAAGACAGCAGGAGAGACAACCACATATACAGCCTCACACAAGTATAGAGTATTGCCGCGTGAGACCAGGAGGGACGGCACTAGTGAAAGACAGCTGGAGAGACAACCACATATACAGCCTCACACAAGTATAGAGTATTGCCGCGTGAGACCAGGAGAGACATCCACATATACAGCCTCACACAAGTATAGAGTATTGCCGCGTGAGATCAGGAGAGACGGCACTAGTGAAAGACAGCAGGAGAGACATCCACATATACAGCCTCACACAAGTATAGAGTATTGCCGCGTGAGACCAGGAGAGACATCCACATATACAGCCTCACACAAGTATAGAGTATTGCCGCGTGAGATCAGGAGAGACGGCACTAGTGAAAGACAGCAGGAGAGACAACCACATATACAGCCTCACACAAGTATAGAGTATTGCTGCGTGAGACCAGGAGAGACATCCACATATACAGCCTCCCACAAGTATAGAGTATTGCCGCGTTAGACCAGGAGAGACATCCACATATACAGCCTCACACAAGTATAGAGTATTGCCGCGTGAGACCAGGAGGGACGGCACTAGTGAAAGACAGCAGAAGAGACAACCACATATACAGCCTCACACAAGTATAGAGTATTGCTGCGTGAGACCAGGAGAGACATCCACATATACAGCCTCACACAAGTATAGAGTATTGCCGTGTGAGACCAGGAGAGACATCCACATATACAGCCTCACACAAGTATAGAGTATTGCCGCGTGAGACCAGGAGAGACGGCACTAGTGAAAGACAGCAGGAGAGACAACCACATATACAGCCTCACAGAAGTATAGAGTATTGCTGCGTGAGACCAGGAGAGACGGCACTAGTGAAAGACAGCAGGAGAGACAACCACATATACAGCCTCACACAAGTATAGAGTATTGCCGCGTGAGACCAGGAGAGACGGCACTAGTGAAAGACAGCAGGAGAGACATCCACATATACAGCCTCACATAAGTAGAGAGTATTGCTGCGTGAGACCGGAGGGACGGCACTAGTGAAAGACAGCAGGAGAGACATCCACATATACAGCCTCACATAAGTATAGAGTATTGCCGCGTGAGACCAGGAGAGACGGCACTAGTGAAAGACAGCAGGAGAGACATCCACATATACAGCCTCACACAAGTATAGAGTATTGCCGCGTGAGACCAGGAGAGACAGCACTAGTGAAAGACAGCAGGAGAGACATCCACATATACAGCCTCACACAAGCATAGAGTATTGCTGCGTGAGACCAGGAGAGACGGCCCTTGTGAACGATAGCAGGAGAGACATCCACATATACAGCCTCACACAAGCATAGAGTATTGCTGCGTGAGACCAGGAGGGACGGCACTAGTGAAAGACAGCAGGAGAGACATCCACATATACAGCCTCACACAAGCATAGAGTATTGCTGCGTGAGACCAGGAGAGACGGCACTAGTGAACGATAGCAGGAGAGACATCCACATATACAGCCTCACACAAGCATAGAGTATTGCTGCGTGAGACCAGGAGAGATGGCACTAGTGAAAGACAGCAGGAGAGACATCCACATATACAGCCTCACACAAGCATAGAGTATTGCCACGTGAGACCAGGAGAGACGGCACTAGTGAAAGACAGCAGGAGAGACAACCACATATACAGCCTCACACAAGCATAGAGTATTGCCGCGTGAGACCAGGAGAGACGGCACTAGTGAACGATAGCAGGAGAGACATCCACATATACAGCCTCACACAAGCATTGAGTATTGCTGCGTGAGACCAGGAGAGACGGCACTAGTGAAAGACAGCAGAAGAGACATCCACATATACAGCCTCACACAAGCATAGAGTATTGCCGCGTGAGACCAGGAGAGACGGCACTAGTGAAAGACAGCAGGAGAGACATCCACATATACAGCTTCACACAAGTATAGAGTATTGCTGCGTGAGTCCAGGAGAGACATCCACATATACAGCCTCACACAAGTATAGAGTATTGCCGCGTGAGACCAGGAGAGACATCCACATATACAGCCTCACACAAGTATAGAGTATTGCCGCGTGAGACCAGGAGGGACGGCACTAGTGAAAGACAGCAGGAGAGACAACCACATATACAGCCTCACATAAGTATAGAGTATTGCTGCATGAGACCAGGAGAGACATCTACATATACAGCCTCACACAAGTATAGAGTATTGCCGCGTGAGACCAGGAGAGACGGCACTAGTGAAAGACAGCAGGAGAGACAACCACATATACAGCCTCACACAAGTATAGAGTATTGCTGCGTGAGACCAGGAGAGACATCCACATATACAGCCTCACACAAGTATAGAGTATTGCCGCGTGAGACCAGGAGGGACGGCACTAGTGAAAGACAGCAGGAGAGACAACCACATATACAGCCTCACACAAGTATAGAGTATTGCCGCGTGAGACCAGGAGAGACATCCACATATACAGCCTCACACAAGTATAGAGTATTGCCGCGTGAGATCAGGAGAGACGGCACTAGTGAAAGACAGCAGGAGAGACAACCACATATACAGCCTCACACAAGTATAGAGTATTGCTGCGTGAGACCAGGAGAGACATCCACATATACAGCCTCACACAAGTATAGAGTATTGCCGCGTGAGACCAGGAGAGACGGCACTAGTGAAAGACAGCAGGAGAGACAACCACATATACAGGCTCACACAAGTATAGAGTATTGCTGCGAGAGACCAGGAGAGACATCCACATATACAGCCTCACACAAGTATAGAGTATTGCCGCGTGAGACCAGGAGAGACATCC
This sequence comes from Hyperolius riggenbachi, assembly GCF_040937935.1. Taxonomy (NCBI): domain Eukaryota; kingdom Metazoa; phylum Chordata; class Amphibia; order Anura; family Hyperoliidae; genus Hyperolius; species Hyperolius riggenbachi. The sequence goes on along the minus strand of NC_090647.1, from coordinate 3,915,674 downwards.
ACATATACAGCCTCACACAAGTATAGAGTATTGCTACGTGAGACCAGGAGAGACGGCACTAGTGAAAGACAGCAGGAGAGACATCCACATATACAGCCTCACACAAGTAGAGAGTATTGCCGCGTGAGACCAGGAGAGACGGCACTAGTGAAAGACAGCAGGAGAGACATCCACATATACAGCCTCACACAAGTAGAGAGTATTGCCGCGTGAGACCAGGAGAGACGGCACTAGTGAAAGACAGCAGGAGAGTCATCCACATATACAGCCTCACACAAGTATAGAGTATTGCTGCGTGAGACCAGGAGAGACATCCACATATACAGCCTCACACAAGTATAGAGTATTGCCGCGTGAAACCAGGAGAGACGGCACTAGTGAAAGACAGCAGGAGAGACATCCACATATACAGCCTCACACAAGTATAGAGTATTGCCGCGTGAGACCAGGAGAGACATCCACATATACAGCCTCACACAAGTATAGAGTATTGCCGCGTGAGATCAGGAGAGACGGCACTAGTGAAAGACAGCAGGAGAGACATCCACATATACAGCCTCACACAAGTAGAGAGTATTGCCGCGTGAGACCAGGAGAGACGGCACTAGTGAAAGACAGCAGGAGAGACATCCACATATACAGCCTCACACAAGTATAGAGTATTGCCGCGTGAGACCAGGAGAGACGGCACTAGTGAAAGACAGCAGGAGAGACATCCACATATACAGCCTCACACAAGTATAGAGTATTGCCGCGTGAGACCAGGAGAGACGGCACTAGTGAAAGACAGCAGGCGAGACATCCACATATACAGCCTCACACAAGTATAGAGTATTGCCACATGAGACCAGGAGAGACGGCACTAGTGAAAGACAGCAGGAGAGACATCCACATATACAGCCTCACACAAGTATAGAGTATTGCCGCGTGAGATCAGGAGAGACAGCACTAGTGAAAGACAGCAAAAGAGACATCCACATATACAGCCTCACACAAGTATAGAGTATTGCTGCGTGAGACCAGGAGAGACGGCACTAGTGAAAGACAGCAAGAGAGACATCCACATATACAGCCTCACACAAGTATAGAGTATTGCTGCGTGAGACCAGGAGGGACGGCACTAGTGAAAGACAGCAGGAGAGACATCCACATATACAGCCTCACACAAGTATAGAGTATTGCCGCGTGAGACCAGGAGGGATGGCACTAGTGAAAGACAGCAAGAGAGACATCCACATATACAGCCTCACACAAGTATAGAGTATTGCCGCGTGAGATCAGGAGAGACGGCACTAGCAAAAGAAAGCAGGAGAGACATCCACATATACAGCCTCACACAAGTATAGAGTATTGCCGCGTGAGACCAGGAGAGACGGCACTAGTGAAAGACAGCAGGAGAGACATCCACATATACAGCCTCACACAAGTAGAGAGTATTGCCGCGTGAGACCAGGAGAGACGGCACTAGTGAAAGACAGCAGGAGAGACATCCACATATACAGCCTCACACAAGCATAGAGTATTGCCGCGTGAGACCAGGAGGGACAGCACTAGTGAAAGACAGCAGGAGAGACATCCACATATACAGCCTCACACAAGTATAGAGTATTGCCGCGTGAGACCAGGAGAGACGGCACTAGTGAAAGACAGCAGGAGAGACATCCACATATACAGCCTCACACAAGTATAGAGTATTGCCGCGTGAGACCAGGAGAGACGGCACTAGTGAAAGACAGCAGGAGAGACATCCACATATACAGGCTCACACAAGTATAGAGTATTGCCGCGTGAGATCAGGAGAGACATCCACATATACAGCCTCACACAAGCATAGAGTATTGCCGCGTGAGACCAGGAGAGACGGCACTAGCGAAAGACAGCAGGAGAGACATCTACATATACAGCCTCACACAAGTATAGAGTATTGCCGCGTGAGATCAGGAGAGACGGCACTAGCAAAAGAAAGCAGGAGAGACATCCACATATACAACCTCACACAAGTATAGAGTATTGCCGCGTGAGACCAGGAGAGACGGCACTAGTGAAAGACAGCAGGAGAGACATCCACATATACAGCCTCACACAAGTAGAGAGTATTGCCGCGTGAGACCAGGAGAGACGGCACTAGTGAAAGACAGCAGGAGAGACATCCACATATACAGCCTCACACAAGCATTGAGTATTGCCGCTTGAGACCACGAGGGACAGCACTAGTGAAAGACAGCAGGAGAGACATCCACATATACAGCCTCACACAAGTATAGAGTATTGCCGCGTGAGACCAGGAGAGACGGCACTAGTGAAAGACAGCAGGAGAGACATCCACATATACAGCCTCACACAAGTATAGAGTATTGCCGCGTGAGACCAGGAGAGACGGCACTAGTGAAAGACAGCAGGAGAGACATCCACATATACAGGCTCACACAACTATAGAGTATTGCCGCGTGAGACCAGGAGAGACGGCACTAGTGAAAGACAGCAGGAGAGACATCCACATATACAGCCTCACACAAGTATAGAGTATTGCCGCGTGAGACCAGGAGAGACGGCACTAGTGTAAGACAGCAGGCGAGACATCCACATATACAGCCTCACACAAGTATAGAGTATTGCCACATGAGACAAGGAGAGACGGCACTAGTGAAAGACAGCAGGAGAGACATCCACATATACAGCCTCACACAAGTCTAGAGTATTGCCGCGTGAGATCAGGAGAGACAGCACTAGTGAAAGACAGCAAAAGAGACATCCACATATACAGCCTCACACAAGTATAGAGTATTGCTGCGTGAGACCAGGAGAGACGGCACTAGTGAAAGACAGCAAGAGAGACATCCACATATACAGCCTCACACAAGTATAGAGTATTGCTGCGTGAGACCAGGAGGGACGGCACTAGTGAAAGACAGCAGGAGAGACATCCACATATACAGCCTCACACAAGTATAGAGTATTGCCGCGTGAGACCAGGAGGGATGGCACTAGTGAAAGACAGCAAGAGAGACATCCACATATACAGCCTCACACAAGTATAGAGTATTGCTGCGTGAGACCAGGAGAGACGGCACTAGTGAAAGACAGCAAGAGAGACATCCACATATACAGCCTCACACAAGTATAGAGTATTGCCGCGTGAGACGGCACTAGTGAAAGACAGCAGGAGAGACATCCACATATACAGTCTCACACAAGTATAGAGTATTGCCGCGTGAGACAAGGAGAGACGGCACTAGTGAAAGACAGCTGGAGAGACATCCACATATACAGCCTCACGCAAGTATAGAGTATTGCCGCGTGAGACCAGGAGGGACGGCACTAGTGAAAGACAGCAGGAGAGACATCCACATATACAGCCTCACACAAGTATAGAGTATTGCCGCGTGAGACCAGGAGGGACGGCACTAGTGAAAGACAGCAGGAGAGACATCCACATATACAGCCTCACACAAGTATAGAGTATTGCCGCGTGAGACCAGGAGAGACAGCACTAGTGAAAGACAGCAGGAGAGACATCCACATATACAGCCTCACATAAGTATAGAGTATTGCCGCGTGAGACCAGGAGAGACGGCACTAGTGAAAGACAGCAAGAGAGACATCCACATATACAGCCTCACATAAGTATAGAGTATTGCCGCGTGAGACCAGGAGAGACGGCACTAGTGAAAGACAGCAAGAGAGACATCCACATATACAGCCTCACACAAGCATAGAGTATTGCTGCGTGAGACCAGGAGAGACGGCACTAGTGAAAGACAGCAAGAGAGACATCCACATATACAGCCTCACACAAGTATAGAGTATTGCCGCGTGAGACCAGGAGAGACGGCACTAGTGAAAGACAGCAGGAAAGACATCCACATATACAGCCTCACACAAGTATAGAGTATTGCCGCGTGAGACCAGGAGACACGGCACTAGTGAAAGACAGCAGGAGAGACATCCACATATACAGCCTCACACAAGTATAGAGTATTGCCGCGTGAGACCAGGAGAGACCGCACTAGTGAAAGACAGCAGGAGAGACATCCACATATACAGCCTCACACAAGTATAGAGTATTGCCGCGTGAGATCAGGAGGGACGGCACTAGTGAAAGACAGCAGGAGAGACATCCACATATACAGCCTCACACAAGTATAGAGTATTGCCGCGTGAGACCAGGAGAGACGGCACTAGTGAAAGACAGCAGGAGAGACATCCACATATACAGCCTCACACAAGTATAGAGTATTGCCGCGTGAGACCAGGAGGGACGGCACTAGTGAAAGACAGCAGGAGAGACATCCACATATACAGCCTCACACAAGTATAGAGTATTGCCGCGTGAGACCAGGAGGGACGGCACTAGTGAAAGACAGCAGGAGAGACATCCACATATACAGCCTCACACAAGTATAGAGTATTGCCGCATGAGACCAGGAGGGACGGCACTAGTGAAAGACAGCAGGAGAGACATCCACATATACAGCCTCACACAAGTATAGAGTATTGCCGCGTGAGACCAGGAGAGACAGCACTAGTGAAAGACAGCAGGAGAGACATCCACATATACAGCCTCACATAAGTAGAGAGTATTGCTGCGTGAGACCAGGAGGGACGGCACTAGTGAAAGACAGCAGGAGAGAGACATCCACATATACAGCCTCACACAAGTATAGAGTATTGCCGCTTGACACCAGGAGAGACGGCACTAGTGAAAGACAGCAGGAGAGACATCCACATATACAGCCTCACACAAGTATAGAGTATTGCCGCGTGAGACCAGGAGAGACGGCACTAGTGAAAGAAAGCAGGAGAGACATCCAGATATACAGCCTCACACAAGTATAGAGTATTGCCACGTGAGACCAGGAGGGACGGCACTAGTGAAAGACAGCAGGAGAGACATCCACATATACAGCCTCACATAAGTATAGAGTATTGCCGCGTGAGACCAGGAGGGACGGCACTAGTGAAAGACAGCAGGAGAGACAACCACATATACAGCCTCACACAAGTATAGAGTATTGCCGCGTGAGACCAGGAGGGCCGGCACTAGTGAAAGACAGCAAGAGAGACATCCACATATACAGCCTCACACAAGCATAGAGTATTGCCGCGTGAGACCAGGAGGGACGGCACTAGTGAAAGACAGCAGGAGAGACATCCACATATACAGCCTCACACAAGTATAGAGTATTGCCGCGTGAGACCAGGAGGGACAGCACTAGTGAAAGACAGCAGGAGAGACATCCACATATACAGCCTCACACAAGTATAGAGTATTGCCGCGTGAGACCAGGAGAGACGGCACTAGTGAAAGACAGCAGGAGAGACATTTACAAGACACAAGGTAGAAAAGAGAGCATAAACACTGATGAAGAACAGGAGAAAACCAGGATAAAGTGTGAACATGAATACTGTGTGAAATCATGAGATGGACAGCAGAAGACTAAACACAAGTGTGGCTACGTAAGATCAGGAACGAGCAGAGAGAGGCAAAGATAACAAAGAAAATGCACACCAAGCTTATAAACTTGTATCAGGAGCATCAGGTGCACACAGGACACCTAGTAATGTTAGATGGGTGGGAGTATGAGATGTTAGGACCCCCACGGGATACGGATATTGGAGAATGGAAGGGATAGAAGCGAAGGGCACTGGTGATGGACAGTAGACAAGAACACTAACAACCTCACACACGAGACACCATGGTCTCACAGTAAGAGAGTCAGGACAGAAGAGAAAGAACACACAATACAACACACAGAGTGCGAACCAAAACCAAAAAATAACAAGAAACTGATAGACCAGACACAACCTCACAGACAATGAGAATGAGGACACCAGTGATCACAAAAGGGTGGGAGAAGGATGGAGACTGGGGGAAGGCATGAGAAGGATGGACAATAGAGGGTGGGAGAAGGATGGAGACTGGTGGAAGGCATGAGAAGGATGGACACTGGTGGAAGGCATGAGAAGGATGGACCCTGGTGGAAGGCATGAGAAGGATGGACCCTGGTGGAAGGCATGAGAAGGATGGACCCTGGTGGAAGGCATGAGAAGGATGGAGACTGGTGGAAGGCATGAGAAGGATGGACACTGGTGGAAGGCATGAGAAGGATGGACACTGGTGGAAGGCATGAGAAGAATGGACAATAGAGGATGGGAGAAGGATGGACACTGGTGGAAGGCATGAGAAGGATGGAGACTGGTGGAAGGCATGAGAAGGATGGATACTGGTGGAAGGCATGAGAAGGATGGACACTGGTGGAAGGCATGAGAAGGATGGACACTGGTGGAAGGCATGAGAAGGATGGACACTGGTGGAAGGCATGAGAAGGATGGACACTGGTGGAAGGTATGAGAAGGATGGACACTGGGGGAAGGCATGAGAAGGATGGAAACTGGTGGAAGGTATGAGAAGGATGGAGACTGGTGGAAGGTATGAGAAGGATGGACACTAGTGGAAGGTATGAGAAGGATGGACACTGGTGGAAGGTATGAGAAGGATGGACACTGGTGGAAGGTATGAGAAGGATGGACACTGGTGGAAGGTATGAGAAGGATGGAAACTGGTGGAAGGCATGAGAAGGATGGACACTGGTGGAAGGCATGAGAAGGATGGACAATAGAGGGTGGGAGAAGGATGGAGACTGGTGGAAGGCATGAGAAGGATGGAGACTGGTGGAAGGCATGAGAAGGCAGGACAATAGAGGGTGGGAGAAGGATGGAGACTGGTGGAAGGCATGAGAAGGAAGGACAATAAAGGATGGGAGAAGGATGGAGACTGGTGGAAGGCATGAGAAGGAAGGACAATAGAGGGTGAGAGAAGGATGGACACTGGTGGAAGGCATGAGAAGGATGGACACTGGTGGAAGGCATGAGAAGGATGGACACTGGTGGAAGGCATGAGAAGGATGGACACTGGTGGAAGGCATGAGAAGGATGGACACTGGTGGAAGGCATGAGAAGGATGGACACTGGTGGAAGGCATGAGAAGGATGGACACTGGTGGAAGGCATGAGAAGGATGGACACTGGTGGAAGGCATGAGAAGGATGGACACTGGTGGAAGGCATGAGAAGGATGGACACTGGTGGAAGGCATGAGAAGGATGGACACTGGTGGAAGGCATGAGAAGGATGGACACTGGTGGAAGGCATGAGAAGGATGGACACTGGTGGAAGGCATGAGAAGGAGGGACACTGGTGGAAGGCATGAGAAGGATGGACACTGGTGGAAGGCATGAGAAGGATGGACACTGGTGGAAGGCATGAGAAGGATGGACACTGGTGGAAGGCATGAGAAGGATGGACACTGGTGGAAGGCATGAGAAGGATGGACAATAGAGGGTGGGAGAAGGATGGACACTGGTGGAAGGCATGAGAAGGATGGACACTGGTGGAAGGCATGAGAAGGATGGACACTGGTGGAAGGCATGAGAAGGAAGGACACTGGTGGAAGGCATGAGAAGGATGGACACTGGTGGAAGGCATGAGAAGGATGGACACTGGTGGAAGGCATGAGAAGGATGGACAATAGAGGGTGGGAGAAGGATGGACACTGGTGGAAGGCATGAGGATGGACAATAGAGGATGGGAGAAGGAAGGACACTGGTGGAAGGCATGAGAAGGAAGGACAATAAAGGATGGGAGAAGGATGGAGACTGGTGGAAGGCATGAGAAGGAAGGACAATAGAGGGTGAGAGAAGGATGGACACTGGTGGAAGGCATGAGAAGGATGGACACTGGTGGAAGGCATGAGAAGGATGGACACTGGTGGAAGGCATGAGAAGGATGGACACTGGTGGAAGGCATGAGAAGGATGGACACTGGTGGAAGGCATGAGAAGGATAGAGACTGGTGGAAGGTATGAGAAGGATGGACACTGGTGGAAGGCATGAGAAGGATGGACACTGGTGGAAGGCATGAGAAGGATGGACACTGGTGGAAGGCATGAGAAGGATGGACACTGGTGGAAGGCATGAGAAGGATGGACACTGGTGGAAGGCATGAGAAGGATGGACACTGGTGGAAGGCATGAGAAGGATGGACAATAGAGGGTGGGAGAAGGATGGACACAGGTGGAAGGCATGAGAAGGATGGACACTGGTGGAAGGCATGAGAAGGAAGGACACTGGTGGAAGGCATGAGAAAGATGGACACTGGTGGAAGGCATGAGAAGGATGGACACTGGTGGAAGGCATGAGAAGGATGGACACTGGTGGAAGGCATGAGAAGGATGGACAATAGAGGGTGGGAGAAGGATGGACACTGGTGGAAGGTATGAGGATGGACAATAGAGGATGGGAGAAGGAAGGACACTGGTGGAAGGCATGAGAAGGATGGAGACTGGTGGAAGGCATGAGAAGGATGGACACTGGTGGAAGGCATGAGAAGGATGGACACTGGTGGAAGGCATGAGAAGGATGGACACTGGTGGAAGGCATGAGAAGGATGGAGACTGGTGGAAGGCATGAGAAGGATGGAGACTGGTGGAAGGCATGAGAAGGATGGACACTGGTGGAAGGCATGAGAAGGATGGACACTGGTGGAAGGCATGAGAAGGATGGAGACTGGTGGAAGGCATGAGAAGGATGGACACTGGTGGAAGGCATGAGAAGGATGGACACTGGTGGAAGGCATGAGAAGGATGGACAATAGAGGGTGAGAGAAGGATGGACACTGGTGGAACGCATGAGGATGGACAATAGAGGATGGGAGAAGGAAGGACACTGGTGGAAGGCATGAGAAGGATGGAGACTGGTGGAAGGTATGAGAAGGATGGACACTGGTGGAAGGCATGAGAAGGATGGACACTGGTGGAAGGTATGAGAAGGATGGACACTGGTGGAAGGCATGAGAAGGATGGAAACTGGTGGAAGGTATGAGAAGGATGGAGACTGGTGGAAGGTATGAGAAGGATGGAGACTGGTGGAAGGTATGAGAAGGATGGACACTGGTGGAAGGTATGAGAAGGATGGACACTGGTGGAAGGCATGAGAAGGAAGGACAATAGAGGGTGGGAGAAGGATGGAGACTGGTGGAAGGCATGAGAAGGATGGAGACTGGTGGAAGGCATGAGAAGGATGGAGACTGGTGGAAGGCATGAGAAGGATGGAGACTGGTGGAAGGCATGAGAAGGATGGACACTGGTGGAAGGTATGAGAAGGATGGACACTGGTGGAAGGTATGAGAAGGATGGACACTGGTGGAAGGTATGAGAAGGATGGACACTGGTGGAAGGCATGAGAAGGATGGACACTGGTGGAAGGCATGAGAAGGATGGACACTGGTGGAAGGCATGAGAAGGATGGACACTGGTGGAAGGCATGAGAAGGATGGACACTGGTGGAAGGCATGAGAAGGATGGACACTGGTGGAAGGTATGAGAAGGATGGACACTGGTGGAAGGCATGAGAAGGATGGACACTGGTGGAAGGCATGAGAAGGATGGACAATAGAGGGTGGGAGAAGGATGGACACTGGTGGAAGGCATGAGAAGGATGGACACTGGTGGAAGGCATGAGAAGGATGGACACTAGTGGAAGGCATGAGAAGGATGGAGACTGGTGGAAGGCATGAGAAGGATGGACACTGGTGGAAGGCATGAGAAGGATGGACACTGGTGGAAGGCATGAGAAGGATGGACACTAGTGGAAGGCATGAGAAGGATGGAGACAGGTGGAAGGCATGAGAAGGATGGACACTGGTGGAAGGCATGAGAAGGATGGACAATAGAGGGTGGGAGAAGGATGGACAATAGAGGGTGGGAGAAGGATGGACACTGGTGGAAGGCATGAGAAGGATGGACACTGGTGGAAGGTATGAGAAGGATGGACACTGGTGGAAGGCATGAGAAGGATGGAGACTGGTGGAAGGCATGAGAAGGATGGACACTGGTGGAAGGCATGAGAAGGATGGACAATAGAGGGTGGGAGAAGGATGGACAATAGAGGGTGGGAGAAGGATGGACACTGGTGGAAGGCATGAGAAGGATGGACACTGGTGGAAGGTATGAGAAGGATGGACAGTGGTGGAAGGTATGAGAAGGATGGACAATAGAGGGTGGGAGAAGGATGGACAATAGAGGGTGGGAGAAGGATGGACACTAGTGGAAGGCATGAGAAGGATGGAGACTGGTGGAAGGCATGAGAAGGATGGACAATAGAGGGTGGGAGAAGGATGGACACTGGTGGAAGGCGTGAGAAGGATGGACACTGGTGGAAGGCGTGAGAAGGATGGACACTGGTGGAAGGCGTGAGAAGGATGGACACTGGTGGAAGGTATGAGAAGGATGGACAAGAGAGGGTGAGAGAAGGATGGACACTGGTGGAAGGCATGAGAAGGAAGGACAATAGAGGGTGGGAGAAGGATGGACAATAGAGGGTGGGAGAAGGATGGACACTGGTGGAAGGTATGAGAAGGATGGAGACTGGTGGAAGGCGTGAGAAGGATGGACACTGGTGGAATGCGTGAGAAGGATGGACACTGGTGGAAGGTATGAGAAGGATGGACAATAGAGGGTGAGAGAAGGATGGACACTGGTGGAAGGCATGAGAGGGAAGGACAATAGAGGGTGGGAGAAGGATGGACAATAGAGGGTGGGAGAAGGATGGACACTGGTGGAAGGAATGAGAAGGATGGACACTGGTGGAAGGTATGAGAAGGATGGACAAGAGAGGGTGAGAGAAGGATGGACACTGGTGGAAGGCGTGAGAAGGATGGACACTGGTGGAAGGCGTGAGAAGGATGGACACTGGTGGAAGGTATGAGAAGGATGGACAATAGAGGGTGAGAGAAGGATGGACACTGGTGGAAGGCATGAGAAGGAAGGACAATAGAGGGTGGGAGAAGGATGGACAATAGAGGGTGGGAGAAGGATGGACACTGGTGGAAGGCATGAGAAGGATGGACACTGGTGGAAGGTATGAGAAGGATGGACAAGAGAGGGTGAGAGAAGGATGGACACTGGTGGAAGGCATGAGAAGAAAGGACAATAGAGGGTGGGAGAAGGATGGACAATAGAGGGTGGGAGAAGGATGGATACTGGTGGAAGGCATGAGAAGGATGGAGACTGGTGGAAGGCGTGAGAAGGATGGACACTGGTGGAAGGCATGAGAAGGATGGACAATAGAGGGTGGGAGAAGGATGGACAATAGAGGGTGGGAGAAGGATGGAGACTAGTGGAAGGCATGAGAAGGATGGAGACTGGTGGAAGGCATGAGAAGGATGGACAATAGAGGGTGGGAGAAGGATGGACACTGGTGGAAGGCATGAGAAGGATGGACACTGGTGGAAGGTATGAGAAGGATGGACAAGAGAGGGTGAGAGAAGGATGGACACTGGTGGAAGGCATGAGAAGGAAGGACAATAGAGGGTGGGAGAAGGATGGATACTGGTGGAAGGCATGAGAAGGATGGAGACTGGTGGAAGGCGTGAGAAGGATGGACACTGGTGGAAGGCATGAGAAGGATGGACAATAGAGGGTGGGAGAAGGATGGACAATAGAGGGTGGGAGAAGGATGGAGACTGGTGGAAGGCATGAGAAGGATGGAGACTGGTGGAAGGCGTGAGAAGGATGGACACTGGTGGAAGGTATGAGAAGGATGGACAATAGAGGGTGAGAGAAGGATGGACACTGGTGGAAGGCATGAGAAGGATGGAGACTGGTGGAAGGCGTGAGAAGGATGGACACTGGTGGGAGGCATGAGAAGGATGGACACTGGTGGAAGGCACTAATAGACACAACCTTCCAGACAATTGGACAGCCAAGTTTATAAGAGGTGGAAGAGGATGAGGAATGATGCTGGGAAACATAGAAAAGGGATGTTAAGCCGTGTTTGGAAGAATGAGGGTGGATATTGTGAATAATAAACATTGAGTGTTACCTGCTCCAAACTCTCATCTTCATTCAGCGTGGCAGAGACACCATTACTACTGATGGGGATCTCCATGGTGGCAGCTTTACTCATAATTCCGTCAGACATAGTGACCCTGCAGAGGAAGAGACGCCCACATCATGACATGTGACATGACTATGTACTCTGCCTGAGGTCACCGCCAGGGGGGGCTGTGTAAGAGAAGGGAGAGGATAGGTCATAGTGACCCTGCAGAGGAAGAGACGCCCACATCATGACATGTGACATGACTATGCACTCTGCCTGAGGTCACCGCCAGGGGGGGCTGTGTAAGAGAAGGGAGAGGATAGGTCATAGTGACCCTGCAGAGGAAGAGACGCCCACATCATGACATGTGACATGACTATGTACTCTGCCTGAGGTCACCACCAGGGGGGGCTGTGCGAGAGTAGGGAGAGGATAGGTCATAGTGACCCAGCAGAGGAAGAGACGCCCACATCATGACATGTGACATGACTATGCACTCTGCCTGAGGTCACCACCAGGGGGGGCTGTGCGAGAGTAGGGAGAGGATAGGACATAGTGACCCTGCAGAGGAAGACACGCCCACATCATGACATGTGACATGACTATGCACTCTGCCTGAGGTCACCACCAGGGGGGGCTGTGCGAGAGTAGGGAGAGGATAGGACATAGTGACCCTGCACAGGAAGAGACGCCCACATCATGACATGTGACATGACTATGCACTCTGCCTGAGGTCACCACCAGGGGGGGGCTGTGTAAGAGTAGGGAGAGGATAGGTCATAGTGACCCTGCAGAGGAAGAGACACCCACATCATGACATGTGACATGACTATGCACTCTGCCTGAGGTCACCACCAGGGGGGGCTGTGCGAGAGTAGGGAGAGGATAGGACATAGTGACCCAGCAGAGGAAGACACGTCCACATCATGACATGTGACATGACTATGCACTCTGCCTGAGGTCACCACCAGGGGGGGCTGTGCGAGAGTAGGGAGAGGATAGGACATAGTGACCCTGCAGAGGAAGAGACGCCCACATCATGACATGTGACATGACTATGCACTCTGCCTGAGGTCACCACCAGGGGGGGCTGTGCGAGAGTAGGGAGAGGATAGGTCATAGTGACCCTGCAGAGGAAGAGACGCCCACATCATGACATGTGACATGACTATGCACTCTGCCTGAGGTCACCACCATGGGAGGCTGTGCGAGAGTAGGGAGAGGATAGGTCATAGTGACCCTGCAGAGGAAGAGACACCCACATCATGACATGTGACATGACTATGCACTCTGCCTGAGGTCACCACCAGGGGGGGCTGTGTAAGAGTAGGGAGAGGATAGGTCATAGTGACCCTGCAGAGGAAGAGACACCCACATCATGAGGTCACCACCAGGGGGAGCTGTGCGAGAGTAGGGAAAGGATAGGACATAGTGACCCTGCAGAGGAAGAGACGCCCACATCATGACATGTGACATGTCTATGCACTCTGCCTGAGGTCACCACCAGGGGGGGCTGTGCGAGAGTAGGGAGCGGATAGAACATAGTGACCCTGCAGAGGAAGAGACGCCCACATCATGACATGTGACATGACTATGTACTCTGCCTGAGGTCACCACCAGGGGGGGCTGTGCGAGAGTAGGGAGAGGATAGGACATAGTGACCCTGCAGAGGAAGAGACGCCCACATCATGACATGTGACATGACTATGTACTCTGCCTGAGGTCACCACCAGGGGGGGCTGTGCGAGAGTAGGGAGAGGATAGGACATAGTGACCCTGCACAGGAAGAGACGCCCACATCATGACATGTGACATGACTATGTACTCTGCCTGAGGTCACCACCAGGGGGGGCTGTGCGAGAGTAGGGAGAGGATAGGACATAGTGACCCTGCAGAGGAAGAGACGCCCACATCATGACATGTGACATGACTATGCACTCTGCCTGAGGTCACCACCAGGGGGGGCTGTGCGAGAGTAGGGAGAGGATAGGTCATAGTGACCCTGCAGAGGAAGAGACGCCCACATCATGACATGTGACATGACTATGCACTCTGCCTGAGGTCACCACCAGGGGGGGGCTGTGCGAGAGTAGGGAGAGGATAGGTCATAGTGACCCTGCAGAGGAAGAGACGCCCACATCATGACATGTGACATGACTATGCACTCTGCCTGAGGTCACCACCAGGGGTGGCTGTGCGAGAGTAGGGAGAGGATAGGACATAGTGACCCTGCAGAGGAAGAGACGCCCACATCATGACATGTGACATGACTATGCACTCTGCCTGAGGTCACCACCAGGGGGGGCTGTGCGAGAGTAGGGAGAGGATAGGTCATAGTGACCCTGCAGAGGAAGAGACACCCACATCATGACATGTGACATGACTATGCACTCTGCCTGAGGTCACCACCAGGGGGGGCTGTGCGAGAGTAGGGAGAGGATAGGACATAGTGACCCTGCAGAGGAAGAGACGCCCACATCATGACATGTGACATGACAATGTACTCTGCCTGAGGTCACCACCAGGGGGGGGCTGTGCGAGAGTAGGGTGAGGATAGGACATAGTGACCCTGCAGAGGAAGAGACGCCCACATCATGACATGTGACATGACAATGTACTCTGCCTGAGGTCACCACCAGGGGGGGCTGTGCGAGAGTAGGGAGAGCATAGGTCATAGTGACCCAGCAGAGGAAGAGACGCCCACATCATGACATGTGACATGACTATGTACTCTGCCTGAGGTCACCACCAGGGGGGGCTGTGCGAGAGTAGGGAGAGGATAGGACATAGTGACCCTGCAGAGGAAGAGACCCCCACATCATGACATGTGACATGACTATGCACTCTGCCTGAGGTCACCACCAGGGGGGGCTGTGCGAGAGTAGGGAGAGGATAGGTCATAGTGACCCTGCAGAGGAAGACACGCCCACATCATGACATGTGACATGACTATGCACTCTGCCTGAGGTCACCACCAGGGGGGGCTGTGCGAGAGTAGGGAGAGGATAGGCCATAGTAACCCTGCAGAGGAAGAGACGCACACATCATGACATGTGACATGACTATGCACTCTGCCTGAGGTCACCACCAGGGGGAGCTGTGCGAGAGTAGGGAGAGGATAGGTCATAGTGACCCTGCAGAGGAAGACACGCCCACATCATGACATGTGACATGACTATGCACTCTGCCTGAGGTCACCACCAGGTGGGGGGGCTGTGTAAGAGTAGGGAGAGGATAGGTCATAGTGACCCTGCAGAGGAAGACACGCCCACATCATGACATGTGACATGACAATGTACTCTGCCTGAGGTCACCAGCAGGGTGGGCTGTGCGAGAGTAGGGAGAGGATAGGACATAGTGACCCTGCAGAGGAAGAGACGCCCACATCACGACATGTGACATGACTATGCACTCTGCCTGAGGTCACCACCAGGGGGGGCTGTGCGAGAGTAGGGAGAGGATAGGACATAGTGACCCTGCAGAGGAAGAGACGCCCACATCATGACATGTGACATGACTATGTACTCTGCCTGAGGTCACCACCAGGGGGGGGCTGTGTAAGAGTACGGAGAGGATAGGTCATAGTGACCCTGCAGAGGAAGAGACGCCCACATCATGACATGTGACATGACTATGTACTCTGCCTGAGGTCACCACCAGGGGGGGGCTGTGCGAGAGTAGGGAGAGGATAGGACATAGTGACCCTGCAGAGGAAGAGACCCCCACATCATGACATGTGACATGACTATGTACTCTGCCTGAGGTCACCACCAGGGGGGGCTGTGCGAGATTAGGGAGAGGATAGGACATAGTGACCCTGCAGAGGAAGAGACGCCCACATCATGACATGTGACATGACTATGCACTCTGCCTGAGGTCACCACCAGGGGGGGCTGTGCGAGAGTAGGGAGAGGATAGGACATAGTGACCCTGCAGAGGAAGAGACGCCCACATCATGACATGTGACATGACTATGCACTCTGCCTGAGGTCACCACCAGGGAGGGGGCTGTGCGAGAGTAGGGAGAGGATAGGTCATAGTGACCCTGCAGAGGAAGACACGCCCACATCATGACATGTGACATGACTATGCACTCTGCCTGAGGTCACCACCAGGGGGGGCTGTGTAAGAGAAGGGAGAGGAAAGGTCATAGTGACCCTGCAGAGGAAGAGACGCCCACATCATGACATGTGACATGACTATGCACTCTGCCTGAGGTCACCACCAGGGGGGGCTGTGCGAGAGTAGGGAGAGGATAGGTCATAGTGACCCTGCAGAGGAAGAGACGCCCACATCATGACATGTGACATGACTATGCACTCTGCCTGAGGTCACCACCAGGGGGGGCTGTGCGAGAGTAGGGAGAGGATAGGTCATAGTGACCCTGCAGAGGAAGACACGCCCACATCATGACATGTGACATGATTATGCACTCTGCCTGAGGTCACCACCAGGGGGGGCTGTGCGAGAGTAGGGAGAGGATAGGTCATAATGACCCTGCAGAGGAAGAGACGCCCACATCATGACATGTGACATGACTATGCACTCTGCCTGAGGTCACCACCAGGGGGGGCTGTGCGAGAGTAGGGAGAGGATAGGTCATAGTGACCCTGCAGAGGAAGACACGCCCACATCATGACATGTGACATGATTATGCACTCTGCCTGAGGTCACCACCAGGGGGGGCTGTGCGAGAGTAGGGAGAGGATAGGACATAGTGACCCTGCAGAGGAAGAGACGCCCACATCATGACATGTGACATGACTATGCACTCTGCCTGAGGTCACCACCAGGGGGGGCTGTGCGAGAGTAGGGAGAGGATAGGTCATAGTGACCCTGCAGAGGAAGAGACGCCCACATCATGACATGTGACATGACTATGCACTCTGCCTGAGGTCACCACCAGGGGGGGCTGTGCGAGAGTAGGGAGAGGATAGGTCATAGTGACCCTGCAGAGGAAGAGACGCCCACATCATGACATGTAACATGACTATGCACTCTGCCTGAGGTCACCACCAGGGGGGGCTGTGTAAGAGTAGGGAGAGGATAGGACATAGTGACCCTGCAGAGGAAGACACGCCCACATCATGACATGTCACATGACTATGCACTCTGCCTGAGGTCACCACCAGGGGGGGCTGAGCAAGAGTAGGGAGAGGATAGGTCATAGTGACCCTGCAGAGGAAGACACGCCCACATCATGACATGTGACATGACTATGTACTCTGCCTGAGGTCACCACCAGGGGGGGGCTGTGCGAGAGTAGGGTGAGGATAGGACATAGTGACCCTGCAGAGGAAGACACGCCCACATCATGACATGTCACATGACTATGCACTCTGCCTGAGGTCACCACCAGGGGGGGCTGAGCAAGAGTAGGGAGAGGATAGGTCATAGTGACCCTGCAGAGGAAGACACGCCCACATCATGACATGTCACATGACTATGCACTCTGCCTGAGGTCACCACCAGGGGGGGCTGAGCAAGAGTAGGGAGAGGATAGGTCATAGTGACCCTGCAGAGGAAGACACGCCCACATCATGACATGTGACATGACTATGCACTCTGCCTGAGGTCACCACCAGGGGGGGCTGTGCGAGAGTAGGGAGAGGATAGGTCATAGTGACCCTGCAGAGGAAGAGACGCCCACATCATGACATGTGACATGACTATGCACTCTGCCTGAGGTCACCACCAGGGGGGGCTGTGCGAGAGTAGGGAGAGGATAGGTCATAGTGACCCTGCAGAGGAAGAGACGCCCACATCATGACATGTGACATGACTATGCACTCTGCCTGAGGTCACCACCAGGGGGGGCTGTGTAAGAGTAGGGAGAGGATAGGACATAGTGACCCTGCAGAGGAAGACACGCCCACATCATGACATGTCACATGACTATGCACTCTGCCTGAGGTCACCACCAGGGGGGGCTGAGCAAGAGTAGGGAGAGGATAGGTCATAGTGACCCTGCAGAGGAAGACACGCCCACATCATGACATGTGACATGACTATGCACTCTGCCTGAGGTCACCACCAGGGAGGGCTGTGCGAGAGTAGGGAGAGGATAGGTCATAGTGACCCTGCAGAGGAAGAGACGCCCACATCATGACATGTGACATGACTATGTACTCTGCCGGAGGTCACCACCAGGGGGGGCTGTGCGAGAGTAGGGTGAGGATAGGACATAGTGACCCTGCAGAGGAAGACACGCCCACATCATGACATGTCACATGACTATGCACTCTGCCTGAGGTCACCACCAGGGGGGGCTGAGCAAGAGTAGGGAGAGGATAGGTCATAGTGACCCTGCAGAGGAAGACACGCCCACATCATGACATGTCACATGACTATGCACTCTGCCTGAGGTCACCACCAGGGGGGGCTGAGCAAGAGTAGGGAGAGGATAGGTCATAGTGACCCTGCAGAGGAAGACACGCCCACATCATGACATGTGACATGACTATGCACTCTGCCTGAGGTCACCACCAGGGGGGGCTGTGCGAGAGTAGGGAGAGGATAGGTCATAGTGACCCTGCAGAGGAAGAGACGCCCACATCATGACATGTGACATGACTATGCACTCTGCCTGAGGTCACCACCAGGGGGGGGGCTGTGCGAGAGTAGGGAGAGGATAGGTCATAGTGACCCTGCAGAGGAAGACACGCCCACATCATGACATGTGACATGACTATGCACTCTGCCTGAGGTCACCACCAGGGGGGGCTGTGCAAGAGTAGGGAGAGGATAGATCATAGTGACCCTGCAGAGGAAGAGACGCCCACATCATGACATGTGACATGACTATGCACTCTGCCTGAGGTCACCACTAGGGGGGGCTGTGCGAGAGTAGGGAGAGGATAGGACATAGTGACCCTGCAGAGGAAGAGACGCCCACATAATGACATGTGACATGACTATGCACTCTGCCTGAGGTCACCACCAGGGGGGGCTGTGCGAGAGTAGGGAGAGCATAGGTCATAGTGACCCTGCAGAGGAAGACACGCCCACATCATGACATGTGACATGACTATGCACTCTGCCTGAGGTCACCACCAGGGGGGGCTGTGCGAGAGTAGGGAGAGGATAGGACATAGTGACCCTGCAGAGGAAGAGACGCCCACATCACGACATGTGACATGACTATGTACTCTGCCTGAGGTCACCACCAGGGGGGGCTGTGCGAGAGTAGGGAGAGGATAGGACATAGTGACCCTGCAGAGGAAGAGACGCCCACATCATGACATGTGACATGACTATGTACTCTGCCTGAGGTCACCACCAGGGGGGGGCTGTGCGAGAGTAGGGAGAGGATAGGACATAGTGACCCTGCAGAGGAAGAGACCCCCACATCATGACATGTGACATGACTATGTACTCTGCCTGAGGTCACCACCAGGGGGAGCTGTGCGAGAGTAGGGAGAGGATAGGACATAGTGACCCTGCAGAGGAAGAGACGCCCACATCATGACATGTGACATGACTATGCACTCTGCCTGAGGTCACCACCAGGGGGGGCTGTGCGAGAGTAGGGAGAGGATAGGACATAGTGACCCTGCAGAGGAAGAGACGCCCACATCACGACATGTGACATGACTATGCACTCTGCCTGAGGTCACCACCAGGGGGGGGGCTGTGCGAGAGTAGGGAGAGGATAGGTCATAGTGACCCTGCAGAGGAAGACACGCCCACATCATGACATGTGACATGATTATGCACTCTGCCTGAGGTCACCACCAGGGGGGGCTGTGCGAGAGTAGGGAGAGGATAGGTCATAATGACCCTGCAGAGGAAGAGACGCCCACATCATGACATGTGACATGACTATGCACTCTGCCTGAGGTCACCACCAGGGGGGGCTGTGCGAGAGTAGGGAGAGGATAGGTCATAGTGACCCTGCAGAGGAAGACACGCCCACATCATGACATGTGACATGATTATGCACTCTGCCTGAGGTCACCACCAGGGGGGGCTGTGCGAGAGTAGGGAGAGGATAGGACATAGTGACCCTGCAGAGGAAGAGACGCCCACATCATGACATGTGACATGACTATGCACTCTGCCTGAGGTCACCACCAGGGGGGGCTGTGCGAGAGTAGGGAGAGGATAGGTCATAGTGACCCTGCAGAGGAAGAGACGCCCACATCATGACATGTGACATGACTATGCACTCTGCCTGAGGTCACCACCAGGGGGGGCTGTGCGAGAGTAGGGAGAGGATAGGTCATAGTGACCCTGCAGAGGAAGAGACGCCCACATCATGACATGTGACATGACTATGCACTCTGCCTGAGGTCACCACCAGGGGGGGCTGTGTAAGAGTAGGGAGAGGATAGGACATAGTGACCCTGCAGAGGAAGACACGCCCACATCATGACATGTCACATGACTATGCACTCTGCCTGAGGTCACCACCAGGGGGGGCTGAGCAAGAGTAGGGAGAGGATAGGTCATAGTGACCCTGCAGAGGAAGACACGCCCACATCATGACATGTGACATGACTATGCACTCTGCCTGAGGTCACCACCAGGGGGGGCTGTGCGAGAGTAGGGAGAGGATAGGTCATAGTGACCCTGCAGAGGAAGAGACGCCCACATCATGACATGTGACATGACTATGTACTCTGCCTGAGGTCACCACCAGGGGGGGGCTGTGCGAGAGTAGGGTGAGGATAGGACATAGTGACCCTGCAGAGGAAGACACGCCCACATCATGACATGTCACATGACTATGCACTCTGCCTGAGGTCACCACCAGGGGGGGCTGAGCAAGAGTAGGGAGAGGATAGGTCATAGTGACCCTGCAGAGGAAGACACGCCCACATCATGACATGTCACATGACTATGCACTCTGCCTGAGGTCACCACCAGGGGGGGCTGAGCAAGAGTAGGGAGAGGATAGGTCATAGTGACCCTGCAGAGGAAGACACGCCCACATCATGACATGTGACATGACTATGCACTCTGCCTGAGGTCACCACCAGGGGGGGCTGTGCGAGAGTAGGGAGAGGATAGGTCATAGTGACCCTGCAGAGGAAGAGACGCCCACATCATGACATGTGACATGACTATGCACTCTGCCTGAGGTCACCACCAGGGGGGGCTGTGCGAGAGTAGGGAGAGGATAGGTCATAGTGACCCTGCAGAGGAAGAGACGCCCACATCATGACATGTGACATGACTATGCACTCTGCCTGAGGTCACCACCAGGGGGGGCTGTGTAAGAGTAGGGAGAGGATAGGACATAGTGACCCTGCAGAGGAAGACACGCCCACATCATGACATGTCACATGACTATGCACTCTGCCTGAGGTCACCACCAGGGGGGGCTGAGCAAGAGTAGGGAGAGGATAGGTCATAGTGACCCTGCAGAGGAAGACACGCCCACATCATGACATGTGACATGACTATGCACTCTGCCTGAGGTCACCACCAGGGAGGGCTGTGCGAGAGTAGGGAGAGGATAGGTCATAGTGACCCTGCAGAGGAAGAGACGCCCACATCATGACATGTGACATGACTATGTACTCTGCCGGAGGTCACCACCAGGGGGGGCTGTGCGAGAGTAGGGTGAGGATAGGACATAGTGACCCTGCAGAGGAAGACACGCCCACATCATGACATGTCACATGACTATGCACTCTGCCTGAGGTCACCACCAGGGGGGGCTGAGCAAGAGTAGGGAGAGGATAGGTCATAGTGACCCTGCAGAGGAAGACACGCCCACATCATGACATGTCACATGACTATGCACTCTGCCTGAGGTCACCACCAGGGGGGGCTGAGCAAGAGTAGGGAGAGGATAGGTCATAGTGACCCTGCAGAGGAAGACACGCCCACATCATGACATGTGACATGACTATGCACTCTGCCTGAGGTCACCACCAGGGGGGGCTGTGCGAGAGTAGGGAGAGGATAGGTCATAGTGACCCTGCAGAGGAAGAGACGCCCACATCATGACATGTGACATGACTATGCACTCTGCCTGAGGTCACCACCAGGGGGGGGGCTGTGCGAGAGTAGGGAGAGGATAGGTCATAGTGACCCTGCAGAGGAAGACACGCCCACATCATGACATGTGACATGACTATGCACTCTGCCTGAGGTCACCACCAGGGGGGGCTGTGCAAGAGTAGGGAGAGGATAGATCATAGTGACCCTGCAGAGGAAGAGACGCCCACATAATGACATGTGACATGACTATGCACTCTGCCTGAGGTCACCACCAGGGGGGGCTGTGCGAGAGTAGGGAGAGCATAGGTCATAGTGACCCTGCAGAGGAAGACACGCCCACATCATGACATGTGACATGACTATGCACTCTGCCTGAGGTCACCACCAGGGGGGGCTGTGCGAGAGTAGGGAGAGGATAGGTCATAGTGACCCTGCAGAGGAAGACACGCCCACATCATGACATGTGACATGACTATGCACTCTGCCTGAGGTCACCACCAGGGGGGGCTGTGCAAGAGTAGGGAGAGGATAGATCATAGTGACCCTGCAGAGGAAGAGACGCCCACATCATGACATGTGACATGACTATGCACTCTGCCTGAGGTCACCACCAGGGGGGGCTGTGCGAGAGTAGGGAGAGGATAGGACATAGTGACCCTGCAGAGGAAGAGACGCCCACATCACGACATGTGACATGACTATGTACTCTGCCTGAGGTCACCACCAGGGGGGGCTGTGCGAGAGTAGGGAGAGGATAGGACATAGTGACCCTGCACAGGAAGAGACGCCCACATCATGACATGTGAAATGACTATGTACTCTGCCTGAGGTCACCACCAGGGGGGGGCTGTGTAAGAGTACGGAGAGGATAGGTCATAGTGACCCTGCAGAGGAAGAGACGCCCACATCATGACATGTGACATGACTATGTACTCTGCCTGAGGTAACCACCAGGGGGGGCTGTGCGAGAGTAGGGAGAGGATAGGTCATAGTGACCCTGCAGAGGAAGAGACGCCCACATCATGACATGTGACATGACTATGCACTCTGCCTGAGGTCACCACCAGGGGGGGCTGTGCGAGAGTAGGGAGAGGATAGGTCATAGTGACCCTGCAGAGGAAGAGACGCCCACATCATGACATGTGACATGACTATGCACTCTGCCTGAGGTCACCACCAGGGGGGGCTGTGCGAGAGTAGGGAGAGGATAGGTCATAGTGACCCTGCAGAGGAAGACACGCCCACATCATGACATGTGACATGACTATGCACTCTGCCTGAGGTCACCACCAGGGGGGGCTGTGCGAGAGTAGGGAGAGGATAGGACATAGTGACCCTGCAGAGGAAGAGACGCCCACATCATGACATGTGATATGACTATGCACTCTGCCTGAGGTCACCACCAGGGGGGGCTGTGCGAGAGTAGAGAGAGGATAGGTCATAGTGACCCTGCAGAGGAAGACACGCCCACATCATGAGGTCACCACCAGGGGGGGCTGTGTAAGAGTAGGGAGAGGATAGGACATAGTGACCCTGCAGAGGAAGACACGCCCACATCATGACATGTGACATGACTATGTACTCTGCCTGAGGTCACCACCAGGGGGGGCTGTGCGAGAGTAGGGAGCGGATAGGACATAGTGACCCTGCAGAGGAAGAGACACCCACATCATGAGGTCACCACCAGGGGGGCTGTGCGAGAGTAGGGAGCGGATAGGACATAGTGACCCTGCAGAGGAAGAGACACCTACATCATGACATGTGACATGACTATGCACTCTGCCTGATGTCACCACCTGGGGGGGCTGTGCGAGAGTAGGGAGAGGATAGGTCATAGTGACCCTGCAGAGGAAGAGACGCCCACATCATGACATGTGACATGACTATGCACTCTGCCTGAGGTCACCACCAGGGGGGGCTGTGCGAGAGTAGGGAGAGGATAGGACATAGTGACCCTGCAGAGGAAGAGACGCCCACATCACGACATGTGACATGACTATGTACTCTGCCTGAGGTCACCACCAGGGGGGGCTGTGCGAGAGTAGGGAGAGGATAGGACATAGTGACCCTGCACAGGAAGAGACGCCCACATCATGACATGTGAAATGACTATGTACTCTGCCTGAGGTCACCACCAGGGGGGGGCTGTGTAAGAGTACGGAGAGGATAGGTCATAGTGACCCTGCAGAGGAAGAGACGCCCACATCATGACATGTGACATGACTATGTACTCTGCCTGAGGTAACCACCAGGGGGGGCTGTGCGAGAGTAGGGAGAGGATAGGTCATAGTGACCCTGCAGAGGAAGAGACGCCCACATCATGACATGTGACATGACTATGCACTCTGCCTGAGGTCACCACCAGGGGGGGCTGTGCGAGAGTAGGGAGAGGATAGGTCATAGTGACCCTGCAGAGGAAGACACGCCCACATCATGACATGTGACATGACTATGCACTCTGCCTGAGGTCACCACCAGGGGGGGCTGTGCGAGAGTAGGGAGAGGATAGGACATAGTGACCCTGCAGAGGAAGAGACGCCCACATCATGACATGTGATATGACTATGCACTCTGCCTGAGGTCACCACCAGGGGGGGCTGTGCGAGAGTAGAGAGAGGATAGGTCATAGTGACCCTGCAGAGGAAGACACGCCCACATCATGAGGTCACCACCAGGGGGGGCTGTGTAAGAGTAGGGAGAGGATAGGACATAGTGACCCTGCAGAGGAAGACACGCCCACATCATGACATGTGACATGACTATGTACTCTGCCTGAGGTCACCACCAGGGAGGGCTGTGCGAGAGTAGGGAGCGGATAGGACATAGTGACCCTGCAGAGGAAGAGACACCCACATCATGAGGTCACCACCAGGGGGGCTGTGCGAGAGTAGGGAGCGGATAGGACATAGTGACCCTGCAGAGGAAGAGACACCTACATCATGACATGTGACATGACTATGCACTCTGCCTGATGTCACCACCTGGGGGGGCTGTGCGAGAGTAGGGAGAGGATAGGTCATAGTGACCCTGCAGAGGAAGAGACGCCCACATCATGACATGTGACATGACTATGCACTCTGCCTGAGGTCACCACCAGGGGGGGCTGTGCGAGAGTAGGGAGAGGATAGGTCATAGTGACCCTGCAGAGGAAGAGACGCCCACATCATGACATGTGACATGACTATGCACTCTGCCTGAGGTCACCACCAGGGGAGCTGTGTAAGAGTAGGCAGAGGATAGGTCATAGTGACCCTGCAGAGGAAGACAAGCCCACATCATGACATGTGACATGACTATGTACTCTGCCTGAGGTCACCACCAGGTGGGGGGGCTGTGTAAGAGTAGGGAGAGGATAGGTCATAGTGACCCTGCAGAGGAAGACACGCCCACATCATGACATGTGACATGACTATGTACTCTGCCTGAGGTCACCACCAGGGGGGGCTGTGCGAGAGTAGGGAGAGGACAGGTCATAGTGACCCTGCAGAGGAAGAGACGCCCACATCATGACATGTGACATGACTATGCACTCTGCCTGAGGTCACCACCAGGGGGGGCTGTGCGAGAGTAGGGAGAGGATAGGCCATAGTGACCCTGCAGAGGAAGAGACGCACACATCATGACATGTGACATGACTATGCACTCTGCCTGAGGTCACCACCAGGGGGAGCTGTGCGAGAGTAGGGAGAGGATAGGTCATAGTGACCCTGCAGAGGAAGACACGCCCACATCATGACATGTGACATGACTATGCACTCTGCCTGAGGTCACCACCAGGTGGGGGGGCTGTGTAAGAGTAGGGAGAGGATAGGTCATAGTGACCCTGCAGAGGAAGACACGCCCACATCATGACATGTGACATGACAATGTACTCTGCCTGAGGTCACCACCAGGGGGGGCTGTGCGAGAGTAGGGAGAGGATAGGACATAGTGACCCTGCAGAGGAAGAGACGCCCACATCATGACATGTGACATGACTATGCACTCTGCCTGAGGTCACCACCAGGGGGGGCTGTGCGAGAGTAGGGTGAGGATAGGACATAGTGACCCTGCAGAGGAAGAGACGCCCACATCATGACATGTGACATGTGACATGACTATGTACTCTGCCTGAGGTCACCACCAGGGGGGGGCTGTGTAAGAGTACGGAGAGGATAGGTCATAGTGACCCTGCAGAGGAAGAGACGCCCACATCATGACATGTGACATGACTATGTACTCTGCCTGATGTCACCACCAGGGGGGGGCTGTGCGAGAGTAGGGAGAGGATAGGACATAGTGACCCTGCAGAGGAAGAGACCCCCACATCATGACATGTGACATGACTATGTACTCTGCCTGAGGTCACCACCAGGGGGGGCTGTGCGAGAGTAGGGAGAGGATAGGACATAGTGACCCTGCAAAGGAAGAGACGCCCACATCATGACATGTGACATGACTATGCACTCTGCCTGAGGTCACCACCAGGGGGGGCTGTGCGAGAGTAGGGAGAGGATAGGACATAGTGACCCTGCAGAGGAAGAGACGCCCACATCATGACATGTGACATGACTATGCACTCTGCCTGAGGTCACCACCAGGGGGGGCTGTGCGAGAGTAGGGAGAGGATAGGACATAGTGACCCTGCAGAGGAAGAGACGCCCACATCATGACATGTGACATGACTATGCACTCTGCCTGAGGTCACCACCAGGGGGGGGGCTGTGCGAGAGTAGGGAGAGGATAGGTCATAGTGACCCTGCAGAGGAAGACACGCCCACATCATGACATGTGACATGACTATGCACTCTGCCTGAGGTCACCACCAGGGGGGGCTGTGTAAGAGAAGGGAGAGGATAGGTCATAGTGACCCTGCAGAGGAAGAGACGCCCACATCATGACATGTGACATGACTATGCACTCTGCCTGAGGTCACCACCAGGGGGGGCTGTGCGAGAGTAGGGAGAGGATAGGTCATAGTGACCCTGCAGAGGAAGAGACGCCCACATCATGACATGTGACATGACTATGCACTCTGCCTGAGGTCACCACCAGGGGGGGCTGAGCAAGAGTAGGGAGAGGATAGGTCATAGTGACCCTGCAGAGGAAGACACGCCCACATCATGACATGTGACATGACTATGCACTCTGCCTGAGGTCACCACCAGGGGGGGCTGTGCGAGAGTAGGGAGAGGATAGGTCATAGTGACCCTGCAGAGGAAGAGACGCCCACATCATGACATGTGACATGACTATGTACTCTGCCTGAGGTCACCACCAGGGGGGGCTGTGCGAGAGTAGAATAGGTCATAGTGAAATATTGGCAAATATTACTGATATTTTACTATATGAATTAATTTGTAGAATATCAGTAAATTTATCAATATTCTACTGCCGCCATTTCCTGCGCACACATTAAACTTTTTTTTCCGGTTATCCCGGTACCTAAATTAGCTTGCAGCTCTTTTTAATGTATGCTGGTAAAGTGCTGCAGAAGAGGTCAGTGCTATATAAATACATAATAATAATATGGTAGGACATTAGACTATGACTATGGTAGGATTAGAGTGTGAGCTCCTCTGGGGACAGTCAGTGACATGACTATGTACTCTGTAATGTGCTGCAGGAGATGTCAGTGCTATATAAATACATAATGATAATATGGTGGGACATTAGACTGTGACTATGGTAGGATTAGAGTGTGAGCTCCTCTGGGGACAGTCAGTGACATGACTATGTACTCTGTAATGTGCTGCAGAAGATGTCAGTGCTATATAAATACATAGTAATAATAATATGGTAGGACATTAGACTATGACTATGGTAGGATTAGAGTGTGAGCTCCTTTGAGGACAGTCAGTGACATGACTATGTACTCTGTAATGTGCTGCAGAAGAGGTCAGTGCTATATAAATACATAATAATAATACGGTAGGACATTAGACTATGACTATGGTAGGATTAGAGTGTGAGCTCCTCTGAGGACAGTCAGTGACATAACTATGTACTCTGTATTGTGCTGCAGGAGATGTCAGTGCTATATAAATACATAATAATAATATGGTAGGACATTACACTATGAGTATGGTAGGGATTAGAGTGTGAGCTCCTCTGAGGACAGTCAGTGACATGACTATATACTCTGTAATGTGCTGCAGAAGATGTCAGTGCTATATAAATACATAATAATAATATGGTAGGACATTAGACTATGACTATGGTAGGATTAGAGTGTGAGCTCCTCTGGACAGTCAGTGACATGACTATGTACTCTGTAATGTGCTGCAGGAGATGTCAGTGCTATATAAATACATAATAATAATATGGGAGGACATTAGACTATGACTATGGTAGGATTAGAGTGTGAGCTCCTCTGAGGACAGTCAGTGACATGACATGACTATGTACTCTGTAATGTGCTGCAGGAGATGTCAGTGCTATATAAATACATAATAATAATATGGTAGGACATTAGACTATGACTATGGTAGGATTAGAGTGTGAGCTCCTCTGAGGACAGTCAGTGACATGACTATGTACTCTGTACAGTGCTGCAGAAGAGGTCAGTGCTATATAAATACATAATAATACGGTAGGACATTAGACTATGACTATGGTAGGATTAGAGTGTTAGCTCCTCTGAGGACAGTCAGTGACATGACTATGTACTCTGTAATGTGCTGCAGAAGATGTCAGTGCTATATAAATGCATAATAATAATATGGTAGGACATTAGACTATGACTATGGTAGGATTAGAGTGTGAACTCCTCTGAGGACAGTCAGTGACATGACTATGTACTCTGTAATGTGCTGCAGAAGATGGCAGTGCTATATAATTACATAATAATAATGTGGTAGGACATTAGACTATGACTATGGTAGGATTAGACTGTGAGCTCCTCTGAGGACAGTCAGTGACATGGCTATGTACTCTGTAATGTGCTGCAGAAGATGTCAGTGCTATATAAATACATAATAATAATATGGTAGGACCTTAGGCTATGACTTTGGTAGGATTAGAGTGTCAGCTCCTCTGAGGACAGGCAGTGACATGACCATGTGCTCTGTAATGTGCTGCAGAAGATGTCAGTGCTATATAAATACACAATAATAATATGGGAGGACATTACACTATGACTATGGTAGGATTAGAGTGTGAGCTCCTCTGAGGACAGTCAGTGACACGACTATGTACTCTGTAATGTGCTGCAGAAGATGTCAGTGCTATATAAATACAGAATAATAATATTGGAGGATATTACACTATGACTATGGTAGGATTAGAGTGTGAGCCCCTCTGAGGACAGTCAGTGACATGACTATGTACTCTGTAATGTGCTGCAGAAGATGTCAGTGCCATATAAATACATAATAATAATATGGTAGGACATTAGACTATGACTATGGTAGGATTAGATTGTGAGTTCCTATGAGGACAGTCAGTGACATGACTATGTACTCTGTAATGTGCTGCAGAAGATGTCAGTGCTATATAAATACATAATAATAATATGGTAGGACATTAGACTATGGCTATGGTAGGGATTAGAGCGTGAGCTCCTCTGAGGACAGTCAGTGACATGGCTATGTACTCTGTAATGTGCTGCAGGAGATGTCAGTGCTATATAAATACATAATAATAATATAGTAGGATATTAGACTATGACTATGGTAGGATTAGTGTGTGAGCTCCTCTGAGGACAGTCAGTGACATGACTATGTACTCTGTACAGTGCTGCAGAAGATGTCAGTGCTATATAAATACATAATAACTAGCCAACCCGCGTCGTAGCATACGCCGCATCTATCTATCTAATAGAGTACGTGCCTCAACCTTGAAGCAAGAAGAAGTAGGCTTTCCATGAGAAAATGTATGCGTGCTCAAACACCAAGTTTAACCCTAGCAAGTCTGGCTTTGCAAATCCGGCCTAATTGGCTATTCATGAGGCAATGCTCATGCAAATATGCATTTGCTTTCGCATGCCAAACTATGCAGAGTCAAAAAACCAATACTGCAAAGTGCTCTCACGCTGCCTGGGAACCACAGCGGCACCCCGGAGTGGGACGCTGGGTGGCGCAGCCGCCCCCCCCCCCAAGCGTGGCCAGCGCTGGGGAGAGCCGTCCGCACCCATCTCCTAATATTAAAAACAGCCACTTACCTTAAAGGCTAGTACACACTAGCAATTTTGATTGACCAATGATTGCTCAATTTTACCACCTCCATGTAGTATGAGGGCCAAACAGATTTTCAATTCTATGCAGATTATATAGGTAAATGGTCATACTACATGGAGGTGGTAAAATTGAGCAATCATTGGTCAATCAAAATTGCTAGTGTGTACTAGCCTTAACGTCCATTGGGTTCTGCTACATGCGCATTAATTTTCTCATGGAAAGCATTTTGTGCAGTTTGTATCCTTTGGAGGCAGGTGGTGGATGGCTTGCTCCGGTGGTGTGAACCCTGGAGTGAGTGCGCCTGTCCTCCCCCCCCCCCCCCCTCTGGAGTGCTGTATGTGAGCCAGCCCTGAGCTCTAAAGCTCGGGGTGACCCATGCTTCTCTCCTTTCTCATGTGGTGCCCCCAAATTAATGCGCATGTAGCAGAACGCAATGGACGTTAAGGTAAGTGCCTGTTTTTAATATTGGGAGGTGTGTGCAGACGGCTCTCCCCGGCACTGGCCACACTTGGGGGGGTCGTCCACGCCACCCAGCCTCCCCCTCCGGGGTGCCGCTGTGGTTTCCAGGCAGTGAGAGAGCCTGGGACCCTGCGGTCCCCCCAGTTGTATAAAAAGGGGGCATTGGGAATCCTCCCCGTGGCGCTCCTGGAGGCCTGGAGCACACCAAAAACTGCTAGCAGATCCGCAAAATGCTAGCAGATTTTGAAACGCTTTTTCTTATTTTTCTGTAGCATTTCACCTAGCATTTTGCGGTTTTGTTAAGCGTTTTTGGTGTAGTAGATTTCATATATTGTTACAGTAAAGCGGTTACTGAACAGCTTCTGTAACAAAAACGCCTGCAAAACCGCTCTGAACTGCCGTTTTTCAGAGCGGTTTGCGTTTTCCTATACTTAACATTGAGGCAGAAACGTCTCCGCAATCCAAAAAAATGCCTCACCTCGGGACTATGCGTTTCAGCAAAACGCCTCCCGCTCTGGTGTGCACCAGCCCATTGAAATACATTACCCAAGCGTATCCGCAGCCGCAAGTGGATCGCAAAACGCTGCCGAACCGCTCTGGTGTGCACTAAGCCGGATAGTGCTAATGTAGCATGTAGCAGGGTGACTGCTTTGTGGTATTGGTTTGTGCATGCATTTGCATGAGCATTGCCTCATGAATATCCAATTAGGCCAGATTTGCAATGTCAGACTTGCTAGGGTAGGCCTCTTTTCCATGGACTGTGAATAGGCAGTGAAATGGCTCTCAAACTCTCACAACTGCTCGCTGCTGCCTGGTAACTGCTCGCTGCTGCCTGGTAACTGCTCGCTGCTGCCTGGTAACTGCTCGCTGCTGCCTGGTAACTGCTCGCTGCTGCCTGGTAACTGCTCGCTGCTGCCTGGTAACTGCTCGCTGCTGCCTGGTAACTGCTCGCTGCTGCCTGGTAACTGCTCGCTGCTGCCTGGTAACTGCTCGCTGCTGCCTGGTAACTGCTCGCTGCTGCCTGGTAACTGCTCGCTGCTGCCTGGTAACTGCTCGCTGCTGCCTGGTAACTGCTCGCTGCTGCCTGGTAACTGCTCGCTGCTGCCTGGTAACTGCTCGCTGCTGCCTGGTAACTGCTCGCTGCTGCCTGGTAACTGCTCGCTGCTGCCTGGTAACTGCTCGCTGCTGCCTGGTAACTGCTCGCTGCTGCCTGGTAACTGCTCGCTGCTGCCTGGTAACTGCTCGCTGCTGCCTGGTAACTGCTCGCTGCTGCCTGGTAACTGCTCGCTGCTGCCTGGTAACTGCTCGCTGCTGCCTGGTAACTGCTCGCTGCTGCCTGGTAACTGCTCGCTGCTGCCTGGTAACTGCTCGCTGCTGCCTGGTAACTGCTCGCTGCTGCCTGGTAACTGCTCGCTGCTGCCTGGTAACTGCTCGCTGCTGCCTGGTAACTGCTCGCTGCTGCCTGGTAACTGCTCGCTGCTGCCTGGTAACTGCTCGCTGCTGCCTGGTAACTGCTCGCTGCTGCCTGGTAACTGCTCGCTGCTGCCTGGTAACTGCTCGCTGCTGCCTGGTAACTGCTCGCTGCTGCCTGGTAACTGCTCGCTGCTGCCTGGTAACTGCTCGCTGCTGCCTGGTAACTGCTCGCTGCTGCCTGGTAACTGCTCGCTGCTGCCTGGTAACTGCTCGCTGCTGCCTGGTAACTGCTCGCTGCTGCCTGGTAACTGCTCGCTGCTGCCTGGTAACTGCTCGCTGCTGCCTGGTAACTGCTCGCTGCTGCCTGGTAACTGCTCGCTGCTGCCTGGTAACTGCTCGCTGCTGCCTGGTAACTGCTCGCTGCTGCCTGGTAACTGCTCGCTGCTGCCTGGTAACTGCTCGCTGCTGCCTGGTAACTGCTCGCTGCTGCCTGGTAACTGCTCGCTGCTGCCTGGTAACTGCTCGCTGCTGCCTGGTAACTGCTCGCTGCTGCCTGGTATCTGCTCGCTGCTGCCTGGTATCTGCTCGCTGCTGCCTGGTATCTGCTCGCTGCTGCCTGGTATCTGCTCGCTGCTGCCTGGTATCTGCTCGCTGCTGCCTGGTATCTGCTCGCTGCTGCCTGGTATCTGCTCGCTGCTGCCTGGTATCTGCTCGCTGCTGCCTGGTATCTGCTCGCTGCTGCCTGGTATCTGCTCGCTGCTGCCTGGTAACTGCTCGCTGCTGCCTGGTAACTGCTCGTTGCTGCCTGGTAACTGCTCGTTGCTGCCTGGTAACTGCTTGTTGCTGCCTGGTATCTGCTCACTGCTGCCTGGTAACTGCTTGTTGCTGCCTGGTATCTGCTCGCTGCTGCCTGGTAACTGCTCGCTGCTGCCTGGTAACTGCTTGTTGCTGCCTGGTATCTGCTCGCTGCTGACTGGTAACTGCTTGCTGCTGCCTGGTAACTGCTTGTTGCTGCCTGGTAACTGCTTGTTGCTGCCTGGTAACTGCTTGTTGCTGCCTGGTAACTGCTTGTTGCTGCCTGGTAACTGCTTGTTGCTGCCTGGTAACTGCTTGTTGCTGCCTGGTATCTGCTCACTGCTGCCTGGTAACTGCTTGCTGAGCACACAGCTCAACAGTCCGTGGAAAAGAGTCCTTAAACTTGGTGTTTGATCACGCAAAAATTTTCTCATGCAAAGTACTTCTTCTTCTTGTTTGAAGGTTGAGGCACTTAGTCTATTATATATATAGATAATATGGTAGGACATTAGACTAGGACTATGGTAGGATTAGATTGTGAGCTCCTCTGAGGACAGTCAGTGACATGACTATGTACTCTGTAATGTGCTGCAGGAGATGTCAGTGCTATATAAATACATAATAATAATATGGTAGGATATTAGACTGACTATGGTAGGATTAGAGTGTGAGCTCCTCTGAGGACAGTCAGTGACATGACTATGTACCCTGTAAAGTGCTGCAGAAGATGTCAGTGCTATATAAATACATAATAATAATATAGTAGGACATTAGACTATGACTATGGTAGGATTAGAGTGTGAGGTCCCCCTGAGGACAGTCAGTGACATGACTATGTACTCTGTAATGTGCTGCAGAAGATGTCAGTGCTATATAAATACATAATAATATGGTAGGACATTAGACTATGACTGTGGTAGGATTAGAGTGTGAGCTCCTCTGAGGACAGTCAGTGACATGACTATGTACTCTGTAATGTGCTGCAGAAGATGTCAGTGCTATATAAATACATAATAATATGGTAGGACATTAGACTATGACTGTGGTAGGTTTAGAGTGTGAGCTCCTCTGAGGACAGTCAGTGACGTGACTATGTACTCTGTAATGTGCTGCAGGAGATGTCAGTGCTATATAAATACATAATAATAATATGGTAGGACATTAGACTATGACTATGGTAGGATTAGATTGTGAGCTCCTCTGAGGACAGCCAGTGACATGACTATGTACTCTGTAATGTGCTGCAGGAGATGTCAGTGCTATATAAATACATAATAATATGGTAGGACATTAGACTATGACTATGGTAGGATTAGATTGTGAGCTCCTCTGAGGACAGTCACTGACATGACTATATACTCTGTACAGTGCTGCAGAAGATGTCAGTGCTATATAAATACATAATAATAATAATATGGTAGGACATTAGACTATGACTATGGTAGGATTAGAGTGTGAGCTCCTCTGAGGACAGTCAGTGACATGACTATGTACTCTGTAATGTGCTGCAGGAGATGTCAGTGCTATATAAATACATAATAATAATATGGTAGGACATTTCACTATGACTATGGTAGGGGTTAGATGGTGAGCTCCTCTGAGGACAGTCAGTGACATGACTATGTACTCTGTAATGTGCTGCAGGAGATGTCAGTGCTATATAAATACATAATAATAATAATATGGTAGGACATTAGACTTGGACTATGGTGGGATTAGAGTGTGAGCTCCTCTGAGGACAGTCAGTGACATGACTATGTACTCTGTAATGTGCTGCAGGAGATGTCAGTGCTATATAAATACATAATAATAATATGGTAGGACATTACACTATGACTATGGTAGGATTAGATTGTGAGCTCCTCTGAGGACAGTCAGTGACATGACTATGTACTCTGTGCAGTGCTGCAGAAGATGTCAGTGCTATATAAATACATAATAATAATATGGTAGGACATTAGGCTATGACTGTGGTAGGATTAGAGTGTGAGCTCCTCTGAGGACAGTCAGTGACATGACTATGTACTCTGTAATGTGCTGCAGAAGAGGTCAGTGCTATATAAATACATAATAATAATATGTTAGGACATTAGACTATGACTATGGTAGGGATTAGATTGTGAGCTCCTCTGAGGACAGTCAGTGACATGACTATGTATTCTGTAATGTGCTGCAGGAGATATCAGTGCTATATAAATACATAATAATAATATGTTAGGACATTAGACTATGACTATGGTAGGATTAGAGTGTGAGCTCCTCTGAGGACAGTCAGTGACATGACTATGTACTCTGTAATGTGCTGCAGAAGATGCCAGTGCTATATAAATACATAATAATAATATGGTAGGCCATTAGACTATGACTATGGTGGGATTAGAGTGTGAGCTCCTCTGAGGACAGTCAGTGACATGACCATGTACTCTGTAATGTGCTGCAGAAGATGTCAGTGCTATATAAATACATACTAATAATATGGTAGGACATAGGACTATGACTATGGTAGGATTAGAGTGTGAGCTCCTCTGAGGACAGTCAGTGACATGACTATGTACTCTGTAATGTGCTGCAGGAGATGTCAGTACTATATAAATACATAATAATAATATGGTAGGATATTAGACTATGACTATGGTAGGATTAGATTGTGAGCTCCTCTGAAGACAGTCAGTGACATGACTATGTACTCTGTAATGTGCTGCAGGAGATGTCAGTACTATATAAATACATAATAATAATATGGTAGGACATTACACTATGATTATGGTAGGATTACATTGTGAGCTCCTCTGAGGACAGTCAGTGACATGACATGACTATGTACTCTGTAATGTGCTGCAGGAGATGTCAGTGCTATATAAATACATAATAATATGGTAGGACATTACACTATGACTATGGTAGGATTAGAGTGTGAGCTCCTCTGTGGACAGTCAGTGACATGACTATGTACTCTGTAATGTGCTGCAGAAGATGTCAGTGCTATATAAATACATAATAATAATATGGTAGGACATAGGACTATGACTATGGTAGGATTAGAGTGTGAGCTCCTCTGAGGACAGCCAGTGACATGACTATGTACTCTGTAATGTGCTGCAGAAGACATTAGAGAGTGTCACTGCCATACTGTAATGACAGTGGCACATCTCCCCCACATACTGACACAGGAAGCCTCGGAGGTAGTGTGACTGAGCATCTGCGGGTCAGGGCGCGGTCACACACCACCTGTCACAGGTCACAATATGCGTGATGCTGCTACACCCTTTGATAATTACACACCATTTCTTGTGTACAAAA